>NC_089583.1:65396713-65535278 GCF_019320115.1 Miscanthus floridulus | reverse complement strand
GCTGCCGCCGCGCTCGTGGGCGTGAGCGGCTGCCCAAGGAGCAACCGTCGTGTGCGCCTCCTCCAGGAGCGCCGCCAGCGCGTCCGCGCCTGTCTGGGCTACCGCCCACACTCGTGGGCGTGCGCGGCTGCCCCACTGCGCCGCCCGCGCTCGCGCTGCCTCCCTCTCTAGCAGCTCGAGGTCCGCGTTGGCAGTGTCGTCAGCGGAAATGGAGCTGCCGATGCTGCCGCGCAGAGCCTCGACCTCCGCTGCCGCCGCACGCGCTGCATTCGCCGCTGCTTCCGCCTCCGCTCTGGCTGCTGCTAGCTCCGCCACTGCCAGCCTCGACTCCCTTTCCACCGCTGCAGCGGTCTTTGCCGCCGCTCGCTCGCGTTCCTCTGCCGCGGCAAGTTTGGCCTCCTGCCGACGCCGCGTGGTCGAGGCGACCGAGCGCTGAGACTGCCCTGCGGACATGACGCGCTACCGGGGGGCTGCTGCGTGGGGAGAGGGCTGCTTCAGACGCGGGGGAGGAGTGAGCAGGAGCGGCCGGAGCTGCTGCTCGCAGCAGGGGCTGTTGTGTGGCTAGGAGAGGAGATGAGCAGGAGATGCTCAGGCTACAGAATAATACGGTTCCGATACCAGTTGTTAGTCGCTGAATTCTCACTCTTGGTAGTAGGAGAATTCTTACTCTCATCGAGAGAGGATGACACTAGGAGTTAGGGCAATTTTCTTGTCTATTTCTCATACAAACTCACACAAATGTCATACCAACCTGAGGGGTTGGGGTTACATACTTATAGGCTGCTAGCCAGCAAAGCATAAGTCACAATGCTAGTCTAAGATGTTAATATGCTGTCATAGCTAAGATGCTGTCCTCTAGTCTAAAATGTTGTCCTCTAAGATGCTGTCCTAAAAACAGAAAAACAGCCACAAGGACCATGTGAGCAGCACAACTCCACAAAGACCAGCCACACGTGAGACTTATCCATCACTCGGCAGCAAGGGAGAGGCTGCGGACACCATCAGGCACGCGCAGGCTGCTGCGGAGGTGGAGTGCGGCCGCAAGCTGCGCGTGCTGCGCACCGACAACGGCGGCTGAATTTGCGTCGTACTGCGCTGATGAGGGCATTCAGCGCCACTACTCCGTGCCGTACAACCCGCAACAGAACGGCGTCGTCGAGCGGCGCAACCAGATGGTTGTGGGGATGGCTCGGGCCCTTCTCAAGTAGAGGGGGATGCCGGCTGTCTTCTGGGGAGAGACGGTGGTGTCGGCCGTCTACATCCTCAACCGCTCGCCTACCAAGGCGCTCGACGGCAGGACGCCGTACGAGGCTTGGCATGGCCGTAAGTCGGCGGTCTCCCACTTGCGGGTCTTCGGCTGCCTCGCGTTCGCCAAGGAGCTTGGCCACATCAGCAAGCTCGACGACAGGAGCACTCTGGGAGTGTTCATTGGCTACGCGGAGGGCTCGAAGGCCTACCGCATCCTCGACCCGAAGACAGCGTGTGCGCACGGTGCGCGACGTTGTGTTCGACGAAGGGCGAGGATCGGCGTGGGACAAGGCGGTGGACGATGGCTCGGCTCCGACGTACGACGACTTCACTGTCGAGTACGTCCACTTCGAGGGAGCTGTGGGAGTAGGCAGCTCTTCTTCGGCGAGCGCGTCTACCCCAGTCCCTGAGCCTCCACCGACCCCGGCGCCTGCTACTCCGACAGGACCACGCTCTCCAGCCAGGACCTCGGCTGCGATGAGTTCTTCGCCGGCTCCACCACAGCCGGCAACGCCACGCACTCCAGCATCGACAGGCACCTCTCCGGGCACGTCTACTCCAGCTCGTGTCGAGCATAGCCCGGTTGAGCTCGCTACTCCGCTCTCTCACGATGAGGAGCGCATCGACGCGTACCACGACGACGAGCCATTGCGGTACCATACGATGGAGAACCTTCTCGGCGACCAGCCGGTGCCGAGACCGGTGCCTCACGACCTGGAGGTGCAGTTGCACCTTGCGTGTGACGACGGCGAGCCTCGGTCGTATGCAAAGGCCGAGAGACACGTGGCTTGGCGCGTTGCGATGCAGTTGGAGATGGATGCGGTTGAGAAGAACCGCACCTGGGAGCTTGCTGACCTTCCTCGTGGTCACCGCGCGATCACCCTTAAGTGGGTGTACAAGCTGAAGAGGGATAAAGCCGGCGCCATCGTCAAGCACAAGGCTCGCTTGGTGTCACGAGGTTTCGTGCAGCAGGAGGGGATCGACTTCGACGACGCCTTTGCTCCCGTGGCACGGATGGAGTCCGTGCGACTCCTTGCGCTAGCTGCCCTGGAGGGCTGGCGTGTTCATCACATGGACGTCAAGTCGGCGTTCCTTAACGGCGACTTGAAGGAGGAGGTCTACGTGCACCAGCCGTCGGGATTTGCGATCCCTGGCAAGGAGGGCAAGGTACTCCGCCTGCGCAAGGCCCTCTATGGCTTGCGGCAGGCACCGAGGGCGTGGAATGCCAAGTTGGATTACACGCTAAAGGGGATGGGCTTCGAGCAAAGCCCGCACGAGGCGGCCATCTACCGACGGGGCAATGGAGGAAATGCCCTGCTGGTGGGTGTCTACGTCGACGACTTGGTGATCACCGACACCAAGGATGCGGAGGTGGCGGCATTCAAGGAAGAGATGAATGCCACCTTCCAGATGAGTGACCTGGGGCATCTCTCCTTCTACCTGGGAATCGAGGTGCACCAGGATGACTCTGGGATCATGCTTCGACAGACCGTCTACGCCAAGCGCGTCGTTGAGCTAGCTGGGCTCACCGACTGCAACCCAGCTCTCACTCCGATGGAGGAGAGGCTGAAGCTGAGCCGCGACAGCATGACGGAGGAGGTGGACGCTACGCAGTACCGGCGTCTTGTGGGGAGCCTTCGCTACCTCGCCCACACACGGCCGGACTTGGCATTCTCCGTCGGCTATGTTAGTCGGTTCATGCTGTGACCGACGACGGAGCACCAACAGGCTGTGAACAGGATCATCCGCTACGTTGCGGGGACTCTCGACCACGGCCTCTACTACCCGAGGTGCCCTGGGGTGGCACACTTCGTCGCGTACAGCGACAGCGACCACGCCGGCGACATCGACACCAGCAAGAGCATGAGCGGGATCCTCTTCTTCCTCGGCAAGTGCCTCGTTAGTTGGCAGTCGGTCAAGCAGCAGGTGGTGGCCCTGTCCAGCTATGAGGCCGAGTACATAGCGGCCTCCACCGCTTCGACTCAGGCGCTCTGGCTCGCTCGACTGCTTGGTGATCTCCTCGGCAGAGACACTAGAGCGGTGGAGCTCAGGGTGGACAACAAGTCCGCTCTGGCCCTGACAAAGAACCCCGTGTTTCACGAACGCAGCAAGCACATCCGGGTGAGGTACCACTTCATCCGAGGCTGTTTGGAGGAAGGGAGCATCAAGGCGAGCTACATCAACACCAAGGACCAGCTTGCGGACCTGCTCACCAAGCCCCTTGGGAGGATCAAGTTCCTTGAGCTCTGCTCCAGGACCGGGATGGTTCAACTCTCCCACAAAACGACGCACAAGACTTAGGGGGAGAATGATGGATAAGTCTCATGTGTGGCTGGTCTTTGTGGGGCTGTGCTGCTCACATGGTCCTTGTGGCTGTTTTTCTGTTTTTAGGACAGCATCTTAGACTAGAGGACAACATCTTAGAGGACAACATCTTAGACTAGAGGACAGCATCTTAGCTAGGACAGCATATTAGCATCTTAGACTAGCATCTTGGCATATGCTTGGCTGGCTAGCAGCCTATAAATATGTAACCTCAACCCCTCAGGTTGGTATGGCATTTGCATGAGTTTGTGTGAGAAATAGACAAGAAAATTGCTCCAACTCCTAGTGTCATCCTCTCTCGATGAGAGTAAGAATTCTCCTACTACCAAGAGTGAGAATTCAGCGACTAACATGGTATGCCTTGGGCATGCTAGTTCTAATCATCAGAGAATGTGGATGTCTTTGTGGGTGGGTGCTAAGACCTCAGTTGGGCATGGTGACAACCTGCATTTTGGACATTTTTTGTGGCTTTCCATGATTCTGCATTGTTGATAGGGGGCAAGAGAGTTGCAAACAAGTGGTGTGCAGTCAATGAGACTGTCTGTGGTGTCTGAGAAGTTAGGCCACAGGAGTGACCAAGTAATTCCAAACAATGGATTCTCTTGCATCTTTCCTGCCATGTTCTATGGAAATATTGAATGCTACAGACGAGACCTCAAAATTGCCCATATCTCAAATGCCTTGCTGAAATTTAAGCAATGTTTGGTAACCCTGAGTTTAGCCTCCCATCTGGAAGTATACTGTCTCTTAGGTACTAAAAATTCTGAGCTTTATCTGAGATGATGATCCATGAGTCTAAGAAAAATGGAGAAAAAGTGATTCAAACATTCTGTACACATGTTTCTAAGAGCAAGCAGGCATGAAAACTGGAATATATTTGAGTTACCTTGGGGCAAGCTGCATGCAATGCGCCATAGAGTAGTGGAGTGAGTGAATTTAGGTTGTAAAGTATGACCTATGTGCATGATGAGCAGATCTACCGGTTACTCTCTTTTCACTTAATTACTTGAACTACTGTAACATTCCCAATACTCGTGTAAATTATTACTGAAGCTTAAGCCCTTTTTTATGTGCTGAAGTTAAGTTTCAACTTGGCACCTCATGATATTTTTTTTACAGTGTGATGGCTCTATCATCTAAAATTTGTGTTGTCATTGCCTATTACACTACTTCAGGGTCTTTTGCTGGTCTAGGCTTCCTTGCATGGTACTTAGCTGGGAAAATCGCGGCTTTTGATCGCAAAGGGCATATTGCGAAGCTATGCATTGTGTTTCTGCCTCTCCTTACTGCTGCACTTGTGGCTGTTTCTCGAGTGGATGACTACTGGCATCATTGGCAAGATGTATTTGCAGGGGCTCTTATAGGTTTGCAAATTTTGATATATCTTTTTTAAATAGATCTAGATTTTCTAGATGTTCTGAATATACATAATTGATCATCTTTCTCGCCATGGCCACTTGCCTTTGCAGGTCTTACAGTTGCTTCATTTTGCTACCTGCAATTTTTCCCATATCCTTTTGATGGCGATGGTACCTACTATTCACTGTTTCACCAACCATTGAGTTTTCAGGTTTTGTTCAACATGTCACAGAATATTGTACATCTCCTTTGCAGCTTGGTGGCCTCATGCATACACGGTCCAGGTAGCTGAGGAACGGAACAGCAGAAATGCAAACTCCTACAGCGTGAGACCAACGGAGATCGAAACAGTCAATATTCCTGGCCACGGTGGGATCACCCTAAGAGATACTCTAAACGATGTGGAGTCTGGCACTGGCGGCGACAGGAGATTGTGAGATGAGTCTGGATACCGTGGGAGCTGCTTGCATATACAGGTAGATCTATTGTAGAGCTGTTGACTGCTGCTGCCACCGTGATAGGGGAGGGTTGTTTAGACGGGCCTGGCAGTCAATTACTTGGTAGGGGTATTGTCTCATCTGACAATCATTGGGTTTCCTTTGTTTATACTTGTTGAGTAAGAGTTGTGGTTAAAAAGTTTGTAGTCAGCTTGGTCAGTGCATTGAGCAATTATGATCTGATCAGATGTGCAGGGTAAATGGGTTTCTCAATCGATTGTGGATTGTTGCTCTTATATTAAAGCGTGAAATTCAGTTGCCACCATGCATAGTCTGCTCTTATAATTAGCGCGAGATTCATTTGCTACCAAATTTGCGATTAGGTCCCTCGACTCGAGGAAAAGGAACGACCTGTCCAGCTGTCATGCAACTGCAATGTGACAAATAGCAATAGTATACAGTACCAAATGTTCAGTTGAATTGAAGTCCTTCTAGGATGGGACACGGTTACCCAGACCTAATCCCTGTTCTCTTTGCGATTAGCTCACTGCAGGCTAGTACGTTGGAGACTGTTGTTGCGTACTAGCCTTAACCCCGCACGGTCACTTGCGATGACCTTTTTGTCTGCCTGTTTTTCTTCCGTGTCCGTTTGGAGTTTTTTTTTCCTTTTCTAATTTCACCGCGGCAACCTTTTCGGTTTGTTATTTCGCGTGTTCAGCCTTTGTTTTCCGCGTTAGTTCTGTTTCCCCGCTTTTTTTTTAATTAAGGCCTCGTTCGTTTGATGGAATTTGGAGGAATCTGGATGAATATGAAAGAATTTATGAGAGGAAAACACCGTTTCGGATGAAAAAAGAAACGGATCAAGCCGAATTTAAGGGCACGCGAACGGGCCTAAGTGTTTGTTTTCCATATCCGTTATGTTTTCCTTTTTTTCTATTTTTTTTTCTTTTCTCGTTCTTTTTTCTGATTTTTTTCTTTTGTAGTAGAGTATCTTCGGCCCGTTCTTCCGTGTCCATTTCATTTTTTTTGTTATTTTTCTTTTCCCGGTTATCTCCCAGTTTTTCGTATAAACATAAAAAATTAAAAATAAGTATAATATTATGAGTCTATCGTTAATAAATAAATATTCCCATCACTACATTCTTGATGTACTTTTGATTACAAATAATTTTTTTATATTACCACCTGGATCAATTATGTAGTTTTGACTAATTAAGTCGTGAACTGAAATCTCGAGTAGTTTGTTATCCAATATAATATCTATATTATATATATCTATGTATTTACTTTATATTAAAGAGCAAATGGATTCTTCCAACTATATTTTTTTACTTCTCACAATACCCTTATGCTTTGTCTTTGTCTCGTCCGTGCTTGGGATTTATGCCCATATGAGCTAGAACAATAACTGTCCTAGTGACGATACGCAATCTCCATGTCTCGCATGTGACCTGTACTCACGATACATGCCCATATGAGTTAGAACAATGCATGTCCAACGATGATACAGAGTTCGACTCCAAGACACATCCCTCGATGCTACGAAGTCTAACTCCAACATGTATTGGGACAGATGATGCGATCCTTCAAGCCACAAATGTTCTACGTGACTACACCATAAGCTATAGGTTTCGTTGCAACACACGGCCACACTTGCTATTCTATACCCAGTATTAATGAGCCAAAATCTCATCCTATTTTTTCGTCCACCTCCCGTAACTACCCAAACACTAGAGAGTTTGTCCCGTCCCACTTTTTTACTTTTCCAAAGTGCACACCTTGGTGTGTGTGTGTGTATATATATATATATATATATATATGATCTGGACTCATGACCTTTGCTTAGACAAGTTAGAACAATTCGCATCTAGCGATGATCAATAAGAAGTCCAATTCCTAGTGATACATAGTCCAACTCCTAGCAATATAATATAATGATCGATGCAGAGTCTGATCCCAAAACATATTGTGTCATGTCCTCCGTGTCTTATATGTGGACTCATGATCCATGCTCATATGAGTTAGAACTTAGAACAATTCACGTCTAGCGATGATTGATATGGAATCCGATTCCAAGATGCATTGGGTCGCACTCTCTGTATCTTGTATATAATCCGGACTCATGACCTGCACTTATACGAGTCAGAATAACTTGCGTTTAACGATGATAGGAGTCCAATTCTTATATGTGTGGGTTCTGTTGCAACGCAATGACACATTTCCTAGTCTTCTTTAAAGGGTCAATTTCTTATTTTCTATTGCAAAATTATTCTGCAGTCCTTTCATTATATTTAAAAAAAATCGCAGCCCTTATTTGCCACCAATCTCTTAGTAACACTGGTGGGGTGGGTGGGGATAACACTTGCAGCTTTTTAATTTTTTATTAAATACAATTTTTCTATGTTATTTATAGAAATATACCTTAGATACGACTATATTTACAAAAATAAGACATTGTTTTGGAGATCTTAGATATACCTTAGATGAATCATCGCACGGTAGAACGAGTTTACATATCATCATTGTTTTAGTCCTAGTGTTAACAGCCAAAATATGATCGAGTTTAAGATGTAACTAGAAAAGCAAATACAATCAAAGATGATCAAATCAAAGTTGGAGAAATTTACCAGTTTTCAAGAAGAAAACCAGCATAGGCCGGTTTTGACAACGAGATGATGTAGATGGCTCACACTAAAAACTGGTCTACGACGGTTTTCTAAACCGACCCAAGCCATCTTTTGAACAAGCCCGAGCTGATTTTGGGAGCCCAAGTCCAAATCTTAGTTTTCTTGTTGGAAACACCTTCGATCTCGTGGGAAACTTATAGATTTCGCGTGAAAAAAGTATGGAATTGATACGAGCGGGTGTCGGGACGGCATTAATTTTTCGGATGCAATATGGCTGGGCTCAAACAGCCCAATAGCCTCCCATGTCTCCACCGACTCCCAAGCTCCACACCTTTCTAAAAAAAATCCAAATCCCCACATTAGTCATATGTCCGTTTCTTTCTCGTTGTTCACCAAACGCCGCTTGAGCTCGAAGTTCTAGCCTCATCGTCCGCCTAGTGCCAGCCGGGTGCCTTCATCTCCACCACGGCCTACATGAGCGCTCGTCTTGCTCCCTCTCCACCCCTGGCCATTTTGCTCCCTCACCGACGGGGAGCGATGAGCAAACAACATCCCTCCTCTCTCTCTCTGTCCTACTCTGTCTCGCTGCTCCTTCCACTAGATCCACTGCGTGATGAGAGATCTGGTGGTGGTGGGGGACCGTGGTGCCGGTTGTAGGAGCTACGTGTCCTACGTGGAGCGCAGGATACCAGCGGTCACGAAGGGGTCCCCGCCGGACTCATGGTAGGTGGAGTCGATATGGTCGATGGTGGCGACGACAAGGCTGTCTCCAGTGAACTTCACGCACCGGCGAGCCTCTATTTCGTAAGCAGGAAGTAGATGTTGCGCTTGAAAGCGCATGTTGCAAGTGTCTATTTCAGGTGTTGTAGATGTTTCAGAGGTATATTGCAACTGTTTCATATGGATGTTGCAAAAGCAGATCGGGATGTTGCATATGTTGTAGTGGTTGTACACATATATTGAAAACGTCTATTCCTAGTGTTTCATCTGTTTTTCAGACGTATGTTGCAAGAGTGTTTATCTGGATGTTACATATGTTTCACACATATATTGCAAGTATTTATTTGAATGTTGCGTATGTTTGCAATGGCTTGAAGTATTTTTAAGTGTTTTTGTAAGTGTTTCATATGCATATTTTAAGTGTTTCATCTGTCTTCGTACGTATGTTGCATGTGTTGTATTTGGATGTTTCAAAAGTAGATCAGGTGTTGCATCTCCCTTCTTGCCTTATGCTGTCTCGCCTAGGTGTCTCCTCCTTGCCTTTTGATGCATTTGCATCCTTCTCAGACTACAGAGAGGGCACGGCGGGGGCTGGTGGAGGGGGTGCGCCGAGGGATGGCGGCGCGGACGCGAGGGCGCGCTCTCCCTTTCTCTGTTATGCGGGCAGGGCAGGGATACCGCTTCGTTGTTTTGTTACTGCGAGCAGGCTGAGATCGGACTCCCATTGGTGGGCCATGACGCCAGCCTACGGTTGGTGGAATTGTTTAATAGTTGGCTGGTGGGAGCTGCGTCCGGACGCTGGGCGCTAGCATCTCCCAAAAAAGTAGCTACACTCTGAGAGAAAGGTTTTCTAATTTTCATATATATATATATATATATATATATATATATATATATATATATATATATTTGTGTCGGTTGTACTGAGAAGAAAGAAATTGAATATTATTAGGTACAAATAATAGATATAGATTTGAGTGGGTTGTATTGATCAAACCGAAAATCACACTTTTTCTTTATATGGTGCCACACTCACACCGAAAAAAGATTATTGAGCTGGCTAGAGCTTTGACGCACGTAGCACGTAGCAGCAGGCTAGAGTTTTGATGCCTGCTTGGCAATGTTTGCATAAAGCTGCCGCTGGAACTCCTTCATGTTGGTAGCCTCCATGCACACGAGCACGCGGACAGCGCTGCCGCCGCGGTGGTTTTCGGGCGCATCGTTCATGATGTGCACAAACCCGCCGCGGACGGACTCCGCCCGTGACATCACCTGCGGAGCCCCGCAACCGAAATCTGCATCGTGCCCCGGCAAGCTGAGCCAGCTGACTATCCGGAGCTCAGTCTCCGGCAAGCTGCCCCTTTGCGGCCGGATGTCCTTGTCGGCCAGCTCGAGATAGTCAATCGCAGACCGCACCAGGTCGTCGTCCATCCTGGCGAGGGCCCCGTTGATGCGAGCGGCAACAGATGCCAGAGCCTCCGAGGCGATATCCCGAGCCGCACCGGCGACGCACAGCGAGACCAACGCGTTGCCGAAGTAGCGGGCCGGGAGCGGCGGCTTCAGTACTCCGCGTCGTCGGACGTTGACCGGGAAGCTGAGACGTGCAATGGTGTCTGGGGGAAGCCGCCGTGCGATGCCGGCGCACTTCCACACGAGGGCGCTGACGGAGCAGAAGGTGCTTGCCCCGCCGCAGAGGCGCTTCAGGGTGACCAGCTGGTCCCTGGAGATGGGAAACACCTCGGTGGCGTTTGGTCTCGACGACGACTGGGACAAGGTGACCTTGGGGTGCAACACCGAGAGGGCGTCAGGGTGGACGACGGGCGGGGACCGTGCACGGAGGAGGGTACGGTCGTGGCAGGGGAGCTCTATGGCAGCACCATCACCGTCTCTGGAGAAGGCCGACCATGTCTTCATGAAGTCGAACATGCTGATGCCGTCCACGGCGGCATGGTGGCCGGCCACTCCTAACGCCACTCCTCCACACTTGAAGAATGTCACCTGCAAGCTTGCACACACATCGTCATGTATGTGTGTGTAGTGTATGTACCTATTATTACCTACGTGCTTTTGGATATATGTGGAGTTACCCAGTGGATGCGTGTGCCTGCAGATAATTGAAGCTCAAATTTATATTAATTGAAGAATTTCGAGTGCGGACCTGAATGGCCATTATGAGGGACGGCGGCTCAATGCGAGGAACAAACACTCTCCTTAGCTCCAGCGACGGCTTTGAGAAGTCGAAGTCTTGAGCTACGAGGCAAGAGCGAGCAACAACAAAGAGAACACCCTCACCGTTGCAGCTGATCTCTAACCTGCCATCATTGTGGAAGCCAAGGCGGCCGGCCAGCGGGTAGAAGGCCACCAAGGCCTTGGCCATCGCTTCCTTGAGCCTGGCCGCGTCGAAGAAGGCAGCCCCGGAAGGGTAGAAGAAGACTAGTGTGGTGTGGCCTCTGGTGGTCGCGAGATCGACGGGAGAGAGCCAGAGCCCCTTCGTCGGCGTCGCCTCCTTCGGCGCCACGAAGGATGACTCTATCTGTCGGGTCCATAAATCCGGGGTCTCTTGGGACCGGCTTCTGTGCCAAGACTCGGCCTGAAAGTCTAAAAACAACAGGGCAAGGGGGCGGTCCAGCAACCAACTGGAAGGCCAGGCCCAAGAAGAGCAACGCCCGCTCGTCGGCTACTTCGGCCCACCTATCCGACCGGATCGCTCGATTCGGGCTCCAGCCGACCTCCGATCAGAAGGCCTGCCCCCAGCCTACTTCCGACTCCGACCCCGCGAACGGGGCTCATGGGAACCCTGCTCATCGCTCTTCTCCGATCGGCGCACTTAGAGCCGACTGGAGCCATCCGACTGGGGGCGCCCCGTTCGGTAGGAACCAGAAGATGTGCGGAGAAAGGCAAAGCAAGGCTCACAAGTCAAAACCACTATACCAGGGACTATACCCTGCACGAAATAGTACTCTGTAGCCACCATGACACAAACAGTATTGTAGGCGCCGACATCTCCCCCTACAGTATTGTAGGGGCCGCTAAAACTCCCATACGGTAAGCCCCCCGCGAGTCTCTGGACATCGATCGCGGTATGGGCAACAGGATTTGCCGTACCGGGTGAACATAGCGCGACTCCTCACATGCCACTAGGCACCAAATAATATTTGCAGGTACCGGCGTCCATCCTTTCTGAAGAAGATAGCACGACCTCCCGTGCGTATCTGACATTCTACAGCAACATCAACAGTGTTGGGGGCGCCTACCATTATCCAATCCTCATCAGCGTGCGCAACAAGGCTTAAAGACATCCGTACTCTCTCCTTCTCACCTGTAGAGCCATCCCCTTCATCTATAAAAGGAGATGCGCTCCCTCCAACAAGGGAACCGATTCAAGGAGGCCAGAGTTCCTTAGATCGACATCGATACCTCACAACCGCAGAACCATAAGTTTTGACCGCAAGCACACGCTCGAACATCTAGCTCGTAGCGAAGTTCCTGTTACTCTCGGCCCTTCCGGTCGGAGCCGACCGGACCTCTTGTACACTCCATCTTTCTCCCTCTCGTTTGTAACCCCACTGTAAACTTCGAGCACCTGAGCTCAGGAATAAAGTCACTGACAGACCCCGACTGGACATAGGGCACGTTGCCCGAACCAGTATAAATCCTGTGTCATTGAGTTCTAGGCCACCTCCGATCACAACGTACAACAAAACTACAAATATTCACTAGTTGGTTACTTTCTGCACCGACACTGTCACTTGCAGCGACTCCATGGATTTCCTTCTCACTCTCGCCGGTCGCCCAATCTGGTCGCCCAATCTGGTCTTCATTGTATTGACTTGATCACTGGACAAAGCCACCTACAGGATCCGATCCCAATTCGCGACTTGCTGGATGCACATGATTGCATGATACTGTGGAAGCCAAATGCGGTTTAATTTAACGAGTGGGCAGTTGCTGTGGTTCAGTAATTGAAATAATTATTCAAGCAAGACAAGATAGTCGCGTCTCGCGTGACCTTAAAGTACTGAATTATTGTGTATTATCTTTCTCATCACATTATTTTAGAATTATTGATGGTCGAAATTAGGGTTCAGTGACCATCAACAATTGGTCAAGAATGCCACTTTCGAGACGTGCTGAAGGTGTGGAGGCCCGCTTTTGCCGCTTCCATGTGTTGTGAGTATTGTTCAGATCACCCGTCGGTACTCAATGCGAACCAGATGTTCCTCTGACTCATTGCAAAAGTTAAGGTACATGGCGTCGAAATGCTTCCATTGCGAAGCATCAACAGGGTGTCACGGCTTGTCATCGTCCTTCCTGCGCTCACCAGATGTTTAGCAGCCGTACTCTGAGTACGGCCGTGTCTGGGACTTGGTCGAGCCGATCCAGCTGTCGCCACAAGTCGCCGACCGCTACATCTGGAAGTGGACGTCAAGCGGAAACTACACCGCCTCCTCTGCGTATAGAGCGTTCTTCTGTGGCGTGACTTCGTTGCCTGGAGCCATGTTTGTCTGGAGGGCCTCCGTGCCACCAAAGGTGAAGTTCTTCTTCTGGCTCACGCTCCACGGCCGTCTGTGGACTGCTGAACGCCGGAAACGCCATGGACTCTAGGCGGATGTTGTCTGGGCGCTTTGCGATCAAGACGATGAGACCACCGACCATCTCCTGGCATCCTGCCCGTTCACGCACGAGGTCTGGATGCGGCTCCTCGCGTCAGCGGGACTCCAGCGTCTTGGCCCGCGCATTGATTCCACCATGGTCGATTGGTGGCTGCTGACTAGGACTGACTTCCCGGAGATGTTCCGACCGTCTCGCGAGAACTACCACACAGGTCCTCGCCGTCATCCGTGAGGAAGCAGACGCCTGTGTTGCCGCCGGATTCCAGGCCCTAGGAGTGAGCTGCTCCCCTAACTTCCTGTCGCGCAATTTGTTACCCCCTTAGTACACATTCTTAGCGCCACCGTTTAAGCTGGTGCTCCTTGTCTGTGTTCGTTCCGCTTGCTGACATCGTTGGCAACGGAACATGTAACATTTCCCACTTTACTTAATGAAACACGTGCTAATGCACGCTTTCGAAAAAAAAAAGCTGAGCATGTTCGGGGTTTCCAAATAGACACTGCAGGCAGTCGACCACGGAGAGATACACATCACCACGACAGGAAATCTTCTCTATGTGCAACCATCTTCATCCTTCTCATCAGAGATCTGCCTTGCACTACTCTTCTTGCTCGCCCCCTTCATCGTTGACTCACTGGACAAGCCACCTATATAGCTAGATCCGATCCCAATTCGTGACTTGCTGGATGTATATGATTGGATGATATACTGTCGAAGCCAATGCGCGCAGTTTAATTTCTATATGTTGCCTGCTAGTACGAGTGGTTGTCGTTCAGTAACAATAATAATTAATTCCAGCAAGAGTCTTGTGCCCTTAAGATATTGAATTTCTTGCACCAAAAAGTAAATATGGATAATCTTTTATTAAAAAAATTAAGAAAAAACTAGCAAACATGCGCTTCCATTGCAACAGAATGTACACCTTGGTGCGTGGTCACCTGAACAACTTGTAGCTTAGAGATTTATATGACGGTCACATGCCATCTATTCCAATATACACTACTGGATTCAGGTTCTTTGCCGAGTGCCTGAGGCACTCGGCAAAGGTCAAATTATACTCGACAAATCATTTGCCGAAGTGCGGCACTCGGTAAAGAACACACGGCAAAAATTGTCGAGTGTTTTTTATCGGGTACTCGGCAAAGGCTTTGCCGAGAGCCCCGGGGGCACTCGGCAAAGAAAAGTGACCGTCACGGTGCCGGCCCCGTTGACGGTCGCTTTGCCGAGTGCCAACCCTGCTGGCACTCGGCAAAGATTTTTTTATTTTTTTTTAAAAAAATTCTTTGCCGAGTGCCCTCTATCCGGCCCTTGGCAAAAATGTTTTATTTTTTTCTAAAAATTCTTTGCCGAGTGCCCCCTGACTGGCGCTCGGCAAAGTTTGAATTTTTTTTAAAAAAATTCTTTGCCGAGTGCCCTTTGGCCGACACTCGGCAAAGTTTAAAATTTTTTTTAAAAAAATTCTTTGCCGAGTACCATGGTCATGGCACTCGGTAAAGCTAGAAAAATGGTTTTCCGAGCGCCCATTTTTTCAGCTTTGCCGAGTGCTGTGACCATGGCACTCGGCAACGGGGTCCTTTGCCGAGTGCAACACTCGGCAACGGGGTCCTTTACCGAGTGCAACACTCGGCAAAGTGACCCAAAACGGCAATTTTTAATTTTTTTTACATTCCATCATGACAAATAAATTCACATCACATATATATCTCATTCATCACATATATATCTCATCCATCACATATATAGCTCATCCGTCCACACATATCATATCCATCACAATATATATCACATATATAATAATAAGTGCTCAAGTCCATCCAAATAAATCCACAAGTCCATCACAAGTCCATTAAAGTCCACAGGTGCATCACAAGTATATCACAAGTCCATCACCAAGTGAACAATAAATGAAAAAAATACAACGTGCACTCATCTCGGCCACTACGACTGTGGTGAAGGCCTAGCTTCATCATTCGGAATTGCATGAGGTGGATTATTCGAATCACCGTCAGATGGAGACTGCACAAAGGAGAAAAGATTGCATGTGAGACAAGATTATTTTGATAGCTAATCTAGGAAGGTAGAGGCCATACAAGCAAAGCACAAGTGAAAGTAAAAAACTTTCATACTCACAGGAGTAGCTGCAGCAGCAGGACGCGGAGGCGGAGGTGGAACCAATAGCCCAGCTGGCAGAGAGAAGCCCACACGTTGCCCAAGCTCTTGTAGGAACTCTGTAATGTCTGTCAGTCTCTGCGCCTGGGCCTGCCGCTCGGCCTCCAGCTGGGCCACCATCCTCTGCTGCTCAGCCTCCAGCTCCTGACGTTGCCTTATTTCTTGTTTCAGCCGGGCCTGCAATATTTCACTCCAATGTTTCAGTAATGCAAAGCTAATTAAGGTGTGTAAAGATCAACGTATGACGAGTAAAACAGGAATAACCTCGAGTGCGTCGACCCGGTGCTGTGCAGCGGTCGGCCGTGTGCGAATGGCCGGGCTCTCGCTCGTGCTCTGTGCTCGGATCTGAGAGAGAGAGGGAGTAAAGGCCGTGTCGATGATGCCGTCACCAAGCCAGAACCACCCATGCTTCTTGCCTTGCCCCGCCCTCATGACGGCCTCTCCATCGAAGTCCTAGGTGCTCGGATCGTGGTCTGGCCCATGGAGCGACCTCGCCACCTTAGTGTACTCACTGATGCGGGAGTGGACGCTCGGGTTCGTGTATGCCTCGAGCGGGTCCTCCAGGTTGAAGGAGACGTCGAACGTCGCCTTGCCTTTGTGGGCCATACACCATGCCTAGAAGTCCGAGCAAGCCTAACCACTATGTGACGCTGACTGCGAGAAAGACAGCACGATGATTAGAAATCAGGTAGAACTGAGCGTCACAATAGATAAATGAAATCGCGTACCCATGCGTGTTTGTATCTGGCAAGGCTGCGGCTGCCTTGATGGTGTGCTGGACCTTGTATCTGCAAACAACGGTCCCGGGCATCCCTATGCATCTTGAGGTACTCTTCCGTGAACCACCTCTCCACCATCATCGCCCAGCACTCGGAATACGCTTGGCACCACTAGGGAATCATCTACACGTCATCAAGTATTGGACATATAAGAAGATCAAATTAAACCAACTTAATCTCAAAACGAATCAATATTGATGTTCTTCATTTACCTCAAAGTACTGTTCCCAGATCAGCTGCATCTCTCTTGCGTCTTTCTTGGTTTTCCTCTCTCCAAGCTTTGACCCGTAGTAGGTTACGATGGTCTGGATGCGCACCTCGTGATGCATGTTAGTGATGATTTTTTACAGGCTTTGGTAGTCACCTGCTCCGCTCTGGTCTCAAATCCCTCATCGCATCTGTAATAAGTCTGCATACAAAAGCGATGTATCCATTCATTATTTCAAGAAAAATCCAATGAATGTGACGTATTGAGCAATGTTGTGCGAGGAAGACTTACCAAAAACTCTGCCTTCATCCGCGCCGTCTTGTTGGGGTACTCCGCATTGAGGGCGACGGCGTAGTGGTCAAACGAGTAGGCCGGCTCCGTCTTCGATGCGTACGTGACAATGCCGGGGAAGTGTTGCCTGCACAGAAGACCCAGGATGCCGTTGACTAGCCGTGCGCTACCACCCGACACAAACCACCCAGTTCTTACACAAGTGATTAAGAAAAATTATTAGTTTTTTTTCATCATATCATATGAAGTAGTGGTGATAATATATAAAGTTACTTACTTTTGTCCTTCGAGGCGAATCACTGGGTGTTGGTGAGGAAGCGGAACCTGTGGGAGGCTCGTGGGACCTCGCAAGTAGACACTCGAAGAGGAGTCGGAGGAAGTGGAACCCGTGCTTGCCACCTCCCCCTCGTTGTCCTCGTGCGGCCCCTCCTCCTCGTCCGTTTGCCGAACCAGCTCCTCGTCCGACTCATCCACGATCGCCACCTCCTCCTTCAGCTCCTCCTCACGCGTCGTGGGAGGAGACACATGTAGAGATATCCTGGTTTGTAAGTATCGTACGTGATAATGTGCGCGAAATCTTCTAAAATTTTTATCATAGCCTCCACATACGATATCACGACATCTCAACAAGTTTCATGATTTTCAGACTTCGTTTGTTTTTTATAGAATTTAAAAACACTTCGCACGCAAGTTCGTGGTCATGTTTCGTGAACAAGATATCCGAAATTTCGGGTCCGTTCCTGGATACGGCCTCACACTACACTAACATGACTATCATTTTTTGAATCATTAAATTCCATTATTCGTACCACGTGCAGTTCAAATTTATATTTTTCAAAAAAATTCAAGTAAACGAAATAAAGTAACTAAATATATCAAAAAGCCAAAAAAAATCCCTAAATTCTAACGAGAAGTTCCTGATACTTTAAAAGGGTTACACAAAAAATTTGGAGGCCAAAAACAAAAAAAACTTTGCCGAGCGTCGGGCATGGCACTCAGCAAAAGGGGTCTTTGCCGAGTGCCAAGAATAAGGCGCTCGGCAAAGAGGTTTTTTGAATTTTTTTAGAAATTTCCTCTTTGCCGAGTGCCTTCACAGGAGCACTCGGCAGAGGTATTTAAAAAAAAATGTAATTCTTTTAATTCCTCCCTTTGCCGAGTGCCGAAGCTGTTAGGCACTCGGCAAAGACATTTCAAAAAAATATTGAATCTTTGCCGAGCGTCATGTCAGGGGCACTCGGCAAAGTATTTTCTAAAAAAAAAATCTTTGCCGAGTGCCTAACAGCAGGCAGTCGGCAAAGGACGTGGCCGAACACCGTTACGCGGGGCAGCCTATGCCGATTGCCGCGCTTTTGCCGAGAGCCTGGCACTCGGCAAAGAAGTCCTTTGCCGAGTGCCCTTTTTTGCTGAGTGTCCGGCACTCGGCAAAGAATTTTTTGTCGAGTGCAGCACTCGACAAAGAATTCTTTATCGAGTGCGGCACTCGACAAAGAAGGTCTTTGCCGAGTACTCGATTTTGAACACTTAGCAAAGCAGTTTGCACTCAGCAAATGCCTTGTTTCTCGTAGTGATACTAAATTGGTCTCCGTACGGTCATTGCATGCTCAAACACGCGCGTTTTGAGTTTTGACTCGTATGAGCATAAGTTGTGAATCCGAATCAAATACGGATCACGAGAGATGCATAACACTTTGATTGAAAAATGAAAAAGGCAAACAAAAGCACTTAGCTGTTTATATTAAAGTATAGATATAGATTACACTATTACATTATTTATATATTATTGGAAATGAGTCTGTATGCTCTATCTTTTATGTTTGAGACAATTTTATTAGTAGAATTCAAAGATGGTAGGAGTAGATAGAATTAAGGGCTTCCGAGCCCTCATCTCATTTTGTCAAAAATCATTCTCTAACCGGTCTTCTTCTATCCAGCGCCGACGGATGAGGGTGCCTCGTTCCTCATTGCTCGACCGCCACATCTGAGGGCCTCGATCAAAAGCCTCATTTGCAGGAGAGAAGCAACGGCCGTCTTCCCAGGAGTATGTCCCCATCCCTCTCTTCTCGCTGTGGTGCGCCCATGGCCCGCCGCTGCTCTAGGCCCGGCCCTGGCGGAGGTCGTGCTGTGTGGCAGCACTGGGCCATCAAAGCCAAGGGGCCCATCCTATCGACCGTGTGTCCGTGATGCCGATCTATCGTGCCCTCGTCACGACCTCGGCACAACGCCGGCACGCAGCCACATGACTACGCTACGCCTATCGGCCTATGCGAGACGTTCGAGTCCACACCACACGTTCAGGAATAAGCAGTTCAGGTTATCAGGTAGACAGGTACGGTGCTTGCAGTACGTTTGCGCAATTGCTCCTACGTCCCCTCTGTTGATCTATGTCAGTTATATGTTTATTAAATCAATGTTTAATTTGCTTGTGCCCCAATTTTTATTCTTTAGAGTGTATAAGATTTGAGACTCTTCTGATGAAATGATTTGCGATTTCCGGAATCCCATATGTTGCAGCTAGGGCATTGTGACTTAGACTATGCAGTGAATAATCATTATGTCAAGTTCTGAACTAGATAATTTACTAACTCTTTTGATTTTAATGTTAACATCAATAATTCATTATCAATGACTTCACGTTAGTAAATGTTAGAAGAAAATTTTAATGTAACGTTTATAATTTTCTTGATAAGAATGTTATTTTTGGACGCGTTAAAGTTTATTAGAAACATCATCAATATTGTATTACAGGTCATTGTTATTGTAATATAGTTAGAGAACCTCCAAGAGTTCCTAATAATCTTTTTTCCAAGACCATGGAGTTTTCCAGCTCACCAAAAGTTATTGGAAAAAAAAGACCATCTACAATAGTTTTTCATAATTCACTTATAAAATATAGAAGACAATTTCATATCAGGAATCCTCTACTATTTCTAAATTATCCTAACCACTTTTATATATTCTTTCTCTCTTGTATATTTGCATCAGAAACTCTTTTCTACTTTTTATTCTTTTCCACACCCTTTCACCTTTAGATTGGCTGATGGATACGCACGTGTGAGACGCGCAGATATATCGAGCGATCGGTCTATTTTTCCAAACACGAAAAGGTTGGGAGGTGGGGCGGAAAGATTGGGAGGTGGGTTTGGAAACTGTTGGAGATGGGTTTTTTCATTCTTGCTAAAAAGTCTAAATTGGAAGCTTGCTACCTTCTGCTCCCGTGTGCTTGCGCCAATCCCCTTCTACTGTCACTGTGCCCTCCTGCGGAGGCCCGCCGGACGACCGGAGCAGCCCCTGCTGGAGCTCGCATGGCCTGTTGGAGCTCGCCCCCTGCTGCGCCTGCCAAATCCGCCTCCTGCTGCGCGGCCTGCTGGACCTCGTACCTGCTGCTCGTCCCTTGCTGCACGGCCGGTGGACAAGAAACAACACAACATCGGAATTGATTCAGGAACGGGAATGGCCATACATATATAGAGATCTATTTGAGTGTATATATCTTCTCACATGTGTCAGATCCGTTTGTCTCTGGGAAGCCTCCATCACAAAACCAAGACATGTTCAGGAGGAGATCTTGCGTCCCAAACCGTAGGAGAATATATATCTTAGTAGTAACTGCTAATAGACAGGCTCGTCAGGACTCGGGAGAGAAAGCAAGGAGTGTTACTGTGTTAGCCAAGTTCTCAAGCAACTTTTTTTTTTTTTTTTGTAAAATAATTTCTCAAGCAACTGACTGTCAGTTGAGCAATATTGATTTTTTTTTCATTAGTAGTCCGTATGATGGATGTAGTACCTGACTGGGAATTAGGCAATGCAACTCACACATGTACAGAACAGAACGGCGTAGCAAAATCAAGCTTCTTGACTTGGCTGAAAGTAAAGTTGTGGGTTCGTGGAAGTAACACATGGTGGGGTGTGTGGGGGTTACACTTGTAGTTTTTTTATTTTTTTTATAAAATACAATTTTTCTATGTTATTTACATACCTTAGATACGCCTATATTTACAAAAATAAGACATTATTTCGGAAATCTTAGATATACCTTAGATGAATCGTCGCACGGTAAAACGAGTTTACAAATCGTCTCTGTTTAGTCCAATATGTTAACAGCCAAAGTACGACCAAGTTGAAGATGTAACTAGAAAAGCAAATAAAATCAAAGTGAGGATCCAAGATGGAGCAATTCGCCAGTTTTCAAGAAAAAACCCTCATAGGTCAGTTTTGGCAACAACAAGACTGCTTGCAGTAACTGGTTCAGGCCAGTTTTCTAAACTGGCCCATGCTATTTTTGGAACCAGCCTAAGCCGATTTTGGGAGCCCGAATCCAAATCTTAATTTTCTTGTTCGAAACTCTTTCGATCTCGTGAGAAACTTATAGATTTCGTATGGAATAAGTTTTCTACTAGGATAGGACTAACCTCTCTATTTATAAGAGAGGATCACAATCGATTGAGAGATCTATCTATCCAATCATTAGAAAATCAATCTACCTTTATTTTTTATTATCTATCTCAAGCTCTTCCAACCCCTTGCTATCTAGCACTTCTCTTGTCAAGATTTGCCGACGTTCTAGGTGGCCTTCACGATCCTAGGGCACCTTTTTTCTGCTTCTCCCCGCATACAGGCCTTCCGAAAGGTGTTTGCGGGTGTTTCTGGCAAAGAATGCGCGTCGAATCGGCTTCATTGACCTTCTGGTCGGCCTTGCCGTACCTTTGCTACGTATTTAGGCCATGTGGCCTCAGTTGATCTAGCCCATATCGGTGTATTGGCCGGATCTAACGTCAACAAACTTTTTGGCTTCTCCACTGTGGACGAAAGCAAAATAGATTTGCTAATTAAGATGGATGATGGAAGGAAGGAGCATCCTACATATCCAAACAATTCTAAGAACATCATCAAGCTTTCAACCAACCAACTTCCTGAAAAGATTTGCAAGATGGTGGAGGAGAGGGTGAAGGGCCATGTTACTGCCAATCTAGACTATACTCTTGCATGTTTCGAGGTGGATCGACCTCCCCCTAGATCTGGTATTACATGTGATGAATGTGCTAAGGTGATTTTTGTCAGGACAAACTTTGAGATCATTAATATTTCGCACACATGGTTGAAATGTGCCCATATGTGTGTCGATTGATGACGAGTGATTATATTGTAATAAGGAGATGATCAAGCTTTGGTTGAGTTTGGGGACTAACCTTAGCGTGAGTATGGTGTTTGTGCAACATGTCTCTTGGCTTATGCTGCGTAGGTGTGGAGCACAAAGATGGTCGATGGCTATGGAGAAGGTCAAACTGGGTCATGGTGTTCCAATGGACTGGGAGTGGTGAAGGATGAACGAGAGGCTTGGACTGAGGGACTGAGGGTCGGAAGACTGATGGTGGGTGGTTGACACTTGGGGACATCGACAAACAAGTGTACATGTGGAGTAGTAGACCATGTTGACCAAGTCAAGCGGAGGCGCGAGGACCTAAAATTTTGTTCCAATGCATTTAAGTCTCGCTTCGCATCCGCTCCTTTCTCCCTTATCTTCTCTCCCTCCACCCCCGGGGGTCAGTATATCTCCATCTTCTTACCTCTATCCCCTCTCTCCACGGCCAACGAGCGCAGGGAGCGGGCTCTGGCAACCGGCATCCCTGACCGGCATGCACTGGGGTCACGTGCTTTGGCAGCCAACCTTCCTGGTTGGCGTGTGCCGGCTGTCATGGATGTGGGCTTGGGCTCTAACGGGCCTCCTTGACCGGCCTACATGGGGCGTGTGCTCCGACGGTCCTATCCTCGGTGCAGGCAGCTGGTGGAGCTCCTCAACACACGCAGTGGAGGTGATGGCCCTGTTCGCTTGGCTTATCAGTCGTACTTTTTCAGCGAAGTAACGATATTTTCCTCTCACAACAAATCAGTGAACAATACTTTTCAGCCTGGCTTTTCAGCAAAGCGAACAGGGTCAATGTGTGGACGAAAAGATGTGTTGAGTCTCCGCTCTCTGATGTATTAATATCGATGCGTCATGTGATGATGAATCAATATGTAATGTTTAGAATCCCTCCCTCCCTCTCTCTCTCTCTGATGTGATGAATTGAAGTGTGATGTGTTTAATCTTCCGCTCTCTTTATGAATTTGTCTAGATTTGATGAATCAAAGTGTGTTGGTTCTTCCCTCTCTCTATATGTGATGTGATGTGATGAGTCAATCTGTGATGTGGATGAATGTGTTTATCTCTCCCTCTCTCAATGCACGGGGCTCGGCGCAAACATGGCCAGCGAACATGGTGCTGGCGCTGCCGATGGCCACGATGCGTGCGGGCTAGGTTCTGGTGCGGGCAGGCCAGGCATTGGCATGGGCGGCACTGATGTTTTTTTGTCTTGTGAAAATAGATATCATTGCCAGGTGACTAGCCTATAGTAAAAGGTCAGGTCTGTCACTGTCGATTCCCTGTTGCCGGATCGAAATCCAATGGTGAAGGCCTATTAGGAACCGACAGTAATGAACGTTCGTGGGCTAGTGATTTTTAGAGGTGGTACTACTTACGAGCTGTCTCAGAAAATAAAATCCCTAAAAATCGATTTCTAGAGATAGCCTATAAATCATTTTTAGAGGCAGATCTTGATAAGCTGTCTCTACCAAAAAAAAGGAGGTGCCTATAAGAATGGTTTCTGCAATAGTGTATACTAGAAGCATGCCCCGCGTGTTGCCACGGGATTTTCTTAAAAATAAATCTTATATATATATTATTACTGTATGGTATTCTATATACTATGTATATATATGAATTTGACTTGTATATTATTTTATTATATCATATTTGGTAAAAAATCTGTAAGCTAATAAAAGAAAAATCAATAGAATATTTGATCATATTATAGAAGATATTTTTTTGAGAGCAACATTATAGAAGATAGGTGATGAAACAAATAGCATATGTAGATAATTTTACGTTAATAGATTAAAGATTAAAGGTGTTGCATATAGTTGAGATGATGTGGACATTTTTTTGTAATTAATAAGGGGTGACATGGATAACTTGCATGAAAGGATTGCGAGTTAGTGGGACACTTAGTAGGAAATGATGTGGACATCTTGCATGAAGAGAGAAAACATCTAGCGGGGTTTTGCTTTATAAGAGTATAAGATAAGATATGTACCCACAAAATGTAAAATTTTATTTTGTGACTTTGGATGGAGTTTAAGCTATTTATATACATGCTAGTGAACAAAAACTGCCTAGCTTCCACAAAAACAGAATACACACATTGTTTAGAAAAAGCATCCGGTCATAGCTAGGAACACATAAAAGTTTGGCTCATCTATAAAGAATTTAATTATCCATGATTCGTTTATCATTTCCTCCACAAGAACTAACAGGCCACCATAGGAAGCCTGTTAATTTATAATACATATAGAGCAATATGGGACGTTCAGGTGTGGGGATAAAGCTTCTACCTGTGCAAAAGGGACAGCCAAAGAATACATGGTTATTTGATTCCAATGAAAGAGGGGAAGAAAAGTTGGACTGTTGGAGAGATTACTTCTCGTGCAGTTGGGTCAAGCCAGGTCAAGTACGCCACATTTAGTTTATGTTAGTGCGCAGCCTAGCTAGCTAGGGCCAAGCAGCCATGTTCCGGAGCTGGTGCGCAGCCTGCTGGCAAGCTTTTGTGTTCGTCACTACTATAGTTAAACTTAACCGAGGCATTTGGCAAAGGGCCTCGGAGGCGGCGGACATTTGAACCGCCTCGGGAGGGGAGGGAGGGACAAAGAGTGCTCAGGTGCCGGGAGGAGACGGGAGGGGGCACTGCCGGGAGGGGAGGGGGCGGCTGGATGGGGAGGGGAGCGGCGCGCTCTAAGGGAGGGGAGGGGAGGGGGTGGCTGGATGAGGAGGGGCGCACGTCGGGCTGTGAGATCGGCGCCGCATCCTTACGGGAGGAGAGGAGTGGGAGATCAGAGAGTGGGGAGAGGAAACCCTAAGTAGTCTTTTTATACATGGTCACGTCTATCGGGCCTCATCTGGGTCGTTTGGGCCTCTGTCCTTTTTTCCGAGGCGGTCCTTATAAGAGGTCCGCCTCCAAAAATGCCTCCATTTTCGGAGGCGGACCTCCAAAATGGCCCGCCTCGGAAAAAAGGACCGAGGCCCAAACGACCCAGACGAGGCCCGATAGACGTGACCATGTATAAAAAGACTACTTAGGGTTTCCTCTCCCCACTCTCTGATCTCCCACTCCTCTCCTCCCGTAAGGATGCGGCGCCGATCTCACAGCCCGACGTGCGCCCCTCCTCATCCAGCCACCCCCTCCCCTCCCCTCCCTTAGAGCGCGCCCCTCCCCTCCCCATCCGGCCGCCCCCTCCCCTCCCGGCAGCGCCCCCTCCCGTCTCCTCCCAGCACCTGAGCACTCTTTGTCCCTCCCTCCCCTCCCTAAGCACCTCCTGGTGGCCTCTAGGCCAGATCCGGCGTCACAACAGCAGGGAAGATCGGATCCGGCATCACGGTGGCTGGGGTGGCCTCACTAGCGTCACGGGCATCAGCTCCGGCGGCGGGGGAGGCCAGATCCGGTGTCACGGGCGTCAACAACGGCATCACGGCGGCGGGGGAGGCCTCACCGGCGTCACGGGCATCAACTTCGGCGGCGGGGGAGGCTAGATCCTACGACGCTCCTCCCCTCCCCTCCTTTGTTCACAGATCTGGTGGCCGAAGGCTAGATTCGACGGCGCGCGGCTGAATCTCGATGGTGGGTGGCCGAATCTCGATGACGCCTAGCCTTCTAGGGGAAAAGCCCCAAGAGTAAAAGATGCAAATCCAACTGGCTTGACAAAGAAATCAAGTGCTCAACCTTGCCAAAGTGATACTCTAACTCAATCCACTCTCCTTTCACTCAAAACCCTAGAGGGATCGAAGATTGGAGCAAAGGGGAGAGGAGAGGGGAGTCTTGAATGCTTGAGAGCTGTTTTGGCCATGAGTAGGTTGCAATGAATGAGTAAGTAATGGTTAGAAGAGAGAAGAGAGCTATTTATACTCAAGGTAGAAATCCAACCGTTTAGATCTACGTCGGAAGTTCCAAAGTAGATCTCGGGACTTCTGATCTATAAAGAAAACACTGTTCATGCAAGGTCAAAGTCATTGCGAACACATCAACGTCGGAACTCCTGGGGTATGTTGAGACTTGCGATGGTCGGGACTCCTGACATACGTCGAGACTTCCGACGCGCACAGTCTGTAGGGCAACCAGGTGGCCATGTGCCGGGACTCCAGACCTGAGTCAGGACTTTCGACGGTCAGGACTCCCGATGTATGTCGAGGCTTCCGACGGGCATAGTCTGCCAGCCAGCTAAGTCCAGGTGTCGGGACTCCCGACTTGGGTTGGGACTTCCGACTGTCGGGAGTTCTAACTCACGTTAGGACTTCCGACAGCTGCAGTCACCGCGCGGGCTAAGTGACTGGGCATTAGGACTTCCGACGTGAGTCGTGACTTCCGACACCAAAAGTCACCAAAAACTATTCTACGTGCTCATGAAGTGCTAGAGTTTCTCTCTTTTGATTTTAATTTTATACTTGAGCACTCTATCTTTCTCAGACCAATTAAGTTTGCATCCCTCATTATAGTACGACATACATAAACTCAAAAGCATAAAATGTAAACTTGAAGATCCGCTTTGAGTTCGACATCTTTTTCAACTTCAAGAATGGAGGGACACCATTTCATCTTTATCAACTCTTTAAATCTTTCATGGGACTAATTCTGCGACATATCTCATTAAGATCACATTAGTCCCTAATTTGGATGTCATCAATACACCAAAACCCACATAGGGGGCAAATGCACTTTCAATCTCCCCCTTTTTGGTAATTGATGACAACCAACTTAGTCTTTTATAAGAATGAAAGAATTTAAAGTTTTTGAACCCCAAAATTTATGAAGAGCGCCCCCTTGATGCATGCATGAAATTTAATTTCAATGAGAATCATCTATACATGATTTGCATACATTAAAACAAAAGCTCCTCCTAAATTTTGCAATCCGTGGGGTTCAACAAGTGTATGTGAACAAATATATATCCATTAAAAAGAGATGCAATATGACAAGTTATATTCACACAATAAGTGAAAGAGAATATGATGGCCAAAATCTTAAAGTAGGAACTTGAAGCAATACATGGCCATCCAAAATAAAACATTCATCATCACAAGTAGAGACAAGCACAAGCTAATAGATAGATAAACTACCATTACTTGTCCTAGAATCATCCATCACAAACACATATATAGTTGTCCATCACATACTTGCCACCACATGACATAGTCCAAACAAGCTAAAAAGTTTAAAATTCTCGAAACTAGATGACCAACTAACTTATTACATGATAGATGAAAGCCTAACACTCCCCCTTTGTCAACAAGTACCAAAAGGGGTAGGCCACATGAGAGAAATGACTACTCATCCTCGTAGTCCTCATCATCATCATAGTCACCATCATCACCACCATAGTCGTCGTCATCATCATCTTCCTCGATGTAGTCCTCATCTTCTGCAGTGGCCTTGCTCTTGCCATGAAGGAGAGAAGCAGCATCATCCTCGTAGGCCTCACAAGCCTCATCATAAAGCGCCAGAGGGTCACAAGGAGGCACAAACGGCGGTAGAGGTGAAGACACAATACCAGCCTACTGCTCCAAACAATAGAGCCTCTCTTGCATGTCATGCTTGCGTTGAGCACTAGCACAACACTGTCCAAACATGTAGGTCATGAGAAAGTTGAACTTGTTGGGCTTCTTACCAAAGGAGGAGGAGGAGAGCGGCTCATCACTAGAAGCCCGGGAAGCAGCGGGTGGTGAAACACCACGGCGAGAGCAAGAACCCAAAGCACCTTTGCCTCTAGCTTTGTCAGCTTGCTTCTTCAGTGCCCTTGCAGTTGTGATAGAAGTGTTGTTGAAAATCTTGAGGAGCTTGTGTTGGGAATCTGTGGGAAATCGGATGCCTGATACTTGCTCAATCACATGCATAATGTAGGGGGCATACAGAAGGTGCCTCATAGTTTCCTCCCTAGCATCATGTATCTTGTTCCAAATGTATCGGCTAATGGAGAACCGCTCAAAATCATCACCAAAGCGCTGAAGCACCTTCTGAGAGTCATCACAAAGGAAAGTGGAGTCACCACGCTTCGGATACAAAATCTGTCATAGGATGTTGTTCAAAACATAGTAGTAGGGCTTTAGATACACGGTTTGTCCATCAGCTAGATATCCATCAGGGTACATGTGTTGATACTCCTCCAAAGCCACATCCTCATACTTAGTAAGCTCAGGTGCAGTGCAGTCGGTGTGACCCAAACCAAGAAGGCGAGAAAAGGTAATAAAATCCACCTTGTAGTGCTTGCCTTCTGTGGTCCAATGGATAATGTCAATGGCACCGCTAGGGTCTTTCTCATGGTGATAGGAAGCATAAAACTGACAGATGATCTCATTGTTCCAATGCTTTCGAAACGCCATCAGGTAGGATATCCCCATTGAGCGAATATCATGAACCATCTGCTCTAGCTCAGGCTCCTTGAACAGACCAAGGGAATAAGCATCAATAACCTTCATCGGAAGGACTGGTGGCTCCCTCTTCTTCAAAAACTTATTGTAGAGAATGGACTCATAGTAATCAAAGTGAAAAGGATGCCAGAAACGGTACTCAAGGCGGAGATCCTTCTCTTCTTCAGCATATAAATTTCTACCTCTCATGGACCTGATGTCCTGGATCCTATGACGGTAGTCAACTGGTAGAGGAGGTTGAAGCCATCAGTAGGATCATGAGTGAGCTGGGGCTCCCGTATGACCGGTAGAGGACCATAAAAAATAACAAGCTCACTAAAAAAACCAGGGCCTCGACACGGTGTACTCATAACCTCAGCAATGATAGTGTGACCAGCTCGCTCAAGAGCTTCTTCTTCAGCATCCACTATCGAATCATCGCCAACAAAGGCACGCACTGGAGGAGGTGGAGGAACGACAGTCGAGCCTTGAGCACCATGACCACGTGCACGCTTGGCTTGGGCATGAGAACCACTAGCTCCATCATGGGGATAGGCCACCTTGGTGCGGCCAGCCAACTTAGGGATAGCAATGCGGTCTTGATTGTGCTTGGACCGCTTCTCCTTGCGTCTCGAGGGGCTGCCGCCATCCATGGCTGTGAGAGACACGAAGTGGAACTAAGAAACAAGACAACGAGAGGTGAGCGAAGATCGAGAAGTGAATAAACATGAATGGAGTGGTGACCATGGGGTTGGGAGTCCCTACCAGAGTCAGGAGTTTTGACAGCTGGGAGTTTTGACGGTCGGGACTTCCGGCAGTCGCCGGGACCTCCGACACACAAAGTGACTAGCCCATTCATGGGGCTTCAAATCTCGACATGCATTCACAAGAGGAGGGTAGAGGAGGAGAGAGGGGAAAAAGAATAGAGACAAATCATAAGGTACATTGACATTAGGGTTAGGGCACCATGGAGGTTGTACCTTGAGAGAGGGGAAGACGGACGAAAACAAAATCCGCTGGCCATGAACAAATCTTCGAGCACGAGCACCTCCACAAATGGAATCCCCACCACCAAGCCAAGGAAGAGGAGCAGAGCATGGGTGGTGGAGAGGGGTAGAGAGGCTAGGAGTACCAATTGTACCCCTAGTGGCACAGCCAAAAGGGACGGGGCTAGAGCTCCTGGTGGCCAAGGGGCGGGCCGGAGCTCCCGATGGGGTGTGATGTGGCGGCGCGAGGAGGAGCGAGGGTGGCATGAGGGGGCAGCTGTGGGGTGATTGGAGTGCGAGATGGGAGGGATGACTATGGTAAAATGGGCCAGGCTGGGTGAAAATGGGATTTTAACCCTAGGTCAAAGACGCGGCGCGGTCAAAACGGATGGTCAAAACAGTGGGGTCTAGATCCACATCAGAAGTTCTAGGATAGGCACCGAGACTCCTGGCCATCGGGAGTTCCAACCTACATCGGGACTTCTGACGTAGAGAAACTGAAAAACTCCCAAACTTGAGTTTACCACACTATGTGAGACAAAAATATGATGGACACTAATATTTTTAGGTGTGACTAGTTTTCATTCAACCACCACAAAGAAATAGTCACACATGAAAGCTATAAAGTAGATTTTGAAAGTATCACTCAATATTTTCGCAAACTTTTTCTCCTATCTAGATCAATCAAAGTATGTGCAAGACATCAAGCCATGTTACGAGAATCAATGATATTTAGCTCACTCAAAGCACAAAATCTTGACTCATTTAGGGGCTTTGTGAAGATATCGGCTAGTTGCTTTTCGGTGCTCACATGGTGAATTGCGATATCTCCTTTGGCTTCGTGGTCCCTCAAAAAGTGATGCCGGATGTTTATGTGCTTTGTTCAAGAGTGGTTTACGGGGTTGTTTGCCAACTTAATGGCACTCTCGTTGTCACACAAAAGGAGAATCTTGGTTAGCTCACAACCAAAGTCTTTGAGAGTTTGCTTCATCCAAAATAGTTGGGCACCGCATGTGCCGACCGCCACATACTTGGCTTTGGCGGTGGACAAAGCAATGGAGTTTTGCTTCTTAGAGCTCCAAGACACTAAGGACCGGCCAATAAATTGGCAAGTCCCGGTAGTGCTCTTTTGGTTTACTTTGCAACCGGCGTAGTCCAAATTGGAATAGCCAAGTAACTCGAAAGTGGAGCCCTTATGATACCATAAGACAAGATTAAGAGTGTGCACTAAATACCAAAAAATTCTCTTAATAGCCATCAAATGACATTCTTTCGGATTAGCTTAAAATCTTGCACACATGCACACGCTAAGCATGATGTCAGGCCTAGTGCACAAAGGTAAAGGAGGGATCTAATCATGGAGCGATATACCTTTTGATTGACGTCATTTCCTCCTTAATCAAGGTCAAGATGTCCATTGGTTGGCATAGGTGTCTTGATGGGTTTGGCCTTGTCCATGTCAAACTTCTTCAACATGTCATTGGTGTACTTGGTTTGACTAATGAACGTGCCATCCTTGAGTTGCTTGATTTGAAATCCAAGAAAGAACTTCAACTCTCCCATCATGGACATCTTGAATCTATTCGTCATAATCCTACTAAATTCCTCACAAAAAAGCCATATTAGTACAACAAAATATTATGTCATCGATATATATTTGACAAATAAAGATATCATTATTGACTTTGTGAGTAAATAGAGTAGCATCGACCTTTCTTATCTCAAACCCTTGTTTGAGTAGGAAATGCTTCAAACAATCATACCAAGCTCTACGGGCTTGTTTGAGCCCATAGAGCACCTTGTCGAGCTTGTAGACGTGGTTGGGGTACTTGGGGTCTTCAAAGCTCGGTGGTTGCTCCACATACACCAACTCGGATAGGGGGCCATTGAGAAATGCACTTTTCACATCCATTTGATATAGCTTGAAATCATGATGTGCGGCATAAGCAAGTAGAATATGAATTGGTTCTAGCCTTGCCTTGTTCCTTGTCACCACGCCATGCTCATGTTGCTTGTTACGAAAGACCCACTTGGTTCCAATCACATTTTGCTTGGGCCTTTCCGCTAAGGACCAGACTTCATTCCGAGTGAAGTTGTTCAACTCCTCTTGCATGGCTATCATCCAATCCAGATCATCAAGTGCCTCTTCCACCCTACGAGGTTCCAAAGGAGAAATAAACGAGTAATGTTCACAAAAACTTGCTAAACAGGAACATGTAGTTACCCCTCGTCGAATCATCTCCAATATGTTATCAATGGGATGATCCCATTGAATGGATTGATGCACTCTAGGATGTGGCACTTGAGTTGATCTTTGGATGGGGCCATCATCATCATCATCATGATCTTGATCGATTGGAGGATCACAACCATGAGCTTGTGGAGGGTTGACTTCACTTCTTTCTTCATTGTTGAGTTGAGGTTGAGCGTGCTTATTGTTGACACCATCTTCAAAAGAATGACCTTGTGGTTCATTTGATCTCCCATCTTGATTATTTCTTGTTGCAGAAGCTTCGCCATGTTCATTGGATGAAACATGATGAATGGTTGGATCAAGATCAACATGCACAACATGGTCTTCATCTTTGTCTTTGACGGGCTTTACTTGACCAATGGCAAGCTTCTTGATTGCTTTGTGTGGAGCTTCTTCATTGCCTACAATCTCAACATTGACTTGCTCCTTTTGAGAGCCATCAGTTTCATCAAAAGTCACATCTACCACGATTTCAATCAAACCGGTGGTTTTATTGAAAACATGATATCCATGTTCATTAGTACCATAACCAAGCATAAAACCTTCATCAACCTTTGGTGCAAACTTTGAGCTTTTGGATTTCTTTTTAAGTATGAAACACTTGGATCCAAAAACTCTAAAGTAGTGTAACTTAGGCTTTTTACTGGTTAGAAGTTCGTAGGTGGTCTTGTCCCTTTTCTTGTGAAGATATAAGCGGTTGATAGCATGACCTACCATGCTAACTGCTTCTGCCCAATAGTTGGTTGGAGTCTTGTATTCATCCAACATTGCTCTTGTGGCTTCAATGAGCGTTCGGTTCTTCCTCTCCACAACACCATTTTGTTGGGGAGTGCATGGAACCAAAAACTCATGCTTGATTCCTTCTTCACCGAGGAACTCTTTAATGTTTATGTTTTTAAACTCCATCCCATTGTCACTTCTAACTCTCTTAATATTGACATCAAACTCATTTTGGGCTCTTTTTGCAAACTTTTTGAACATGGCATGTACTTCACACTTGTCACGCAAAAAGAATACCCAAGTGAAACGAGAATAATCATCAACAATTACGAAACCATATTTGTTACCACCAAGGCTTATATAAGCGACAGGTCCAAATATGTCCATGTGAAGCAATTCCAATGGCCTTTCGGTTGTCACAACATTCTTGAAGGGATGTTTAGCTCTAACTACTTGCTTTCCCGCTTGGCATACGCTACAAATCCTATCTTTCTCAAAAGAAACATTTGTTAGTCTAAAGATGTGTTCGCCTTTTGAAGTTTGTCTAAGTTTCTCATCCCAACATGGGCAAGTCGGCGATGTCATAACCAACCCATGCTAGATTTTGCCATTAAACAAGTCTCAGGATTTACTCTATTTGATGTGAAATCAACTAGATAGAGTTTCCCTTTTAAATAACCCGTAAATGCAATAGAGGAATCCTCCCTTCTATAGACTTCCACTCCCTTATCCGTAAAGAGACAATTGTAGCCCATCTCACAAAGTTGCGAAACAGACAACAAATTGTATCTCAACAAATTCACAAGTAAAACATTAGAAATGGAATTATAATTTGAGATAGCAATTTTACCCAAACCAAGAACTTCTCCTTTTCTATTGTCACCAAACACAATGTTTCCACTTTGGTCATGACTAGGTTGAAATGATGTGAACATGTCCTTCTCTCCAGTCATATGATTGGTGCATCCACTATCCACCACCCAACTTGTTCCACCAGAGGAATATTCCTATAAAAGCAATTCAAGCTTTTGTTTTAGGTACCCAAAAGGATTTGGGTCCTAGGGGGTTAGTCACATAAAACTTGGGCACCCAAACACTCCTCATAACCTCCTTCCTCTTTTAGGCACCAACATACTTCACCATGATCTTGCCATCCTTGCCCCAACAACACATGTAATCACTAGCATAGCACCATGAAAGTGGTGCTTGTGGCTTGGGGCCTCAGATTGCTTCATCTTGATTGTCTTGTTACTTGTAGGTTGAATTTTGGGAATGTAGACCTTGTTGTTGGCCTTGCATATAAGCTCATCAAGAGCAACGCCCTTGTTGAACTTCACACAAGGCACATCATTGATCATGTTCTTTCCATTGGCCTTTCCATTGTACCTATTGTAGCCAATGTCTTCCTTGATTGATGGGTGCCTTGATGACTTGTATATAGTCTTGTTGGATTGCTCTTGACACTTGCACCCATTCTTCAAGATCATCTTCAACCTATGAATCTCCTTGTCTTTCTTCTCTAGCTCAACAAGGTTAGTTACATATGCATTTACATCAATTTTATAGCATCTTTTACAACCATTACTTGTGGAGACATTAGAGTCTTCGGTTGCCTTAGGAGAAATTAAAGTGCTAGCCCAAAGAGTACTATAGTTAAGCTCAAGATTTTGGTATTTTTCTTTCAAGCTTGTGAGGCTTTCTTGAGCTATACTCTTCTCATTCTTGAGGCTGGCTACTAGATCATTAATTGAGGAATGTTCCTTAGTCAATTTCTCAATTGAGTCATTGGCTAAAGACAATTCAACGGTTAACTTTTCAACCTTCATCTTTTCCTCGTCGATAGATGCTTCAAGTGCAAGGTTTTTGTCTCTCTCTTGAGTGATTATGTCTCCTTGCATTTCCAAGCATCTATCCCTCTTATCTAATTTCTTTATTAGCTCTTTTATTTTAGTGTAGGCCTTTTTACCAAATTTCTTTATCATGATTGCTTTAAGTTCTTCTATGTTCTCATCACAACTATCATACTTATCATTAGAGGGATTGGATGAGACATGTACCTTCTCCCCCTTAGCCATGAGGCAAGTTGGAGTGTAGTAGTCATTGTCGATGAGGTTGGAGAAGAGCCTTGGTGATGAATATAAGTTGGGGAAGAGTTTTGGTGATGAAGTTGAGTTGGGGAAGATCATGGTCGGTGACGAAGAGTGGTGGATGGCGATGTTTATAGCTCCCTTCTTCTTCTTCTTCTCATCATCACTTGAGTCACTATCATTTGACTCCCACTCCTCGCCAAGATGAGCTTCACCTCTCTTCTTCCCTTTGTTCTTTTTGTCTTCATTCTTGTCGTGCTTGTGCTTCTGCTCATTAGGAGAATCGGCTATGAAGTGACCAGTTCGACCACAACCATAGCAAAACCTTTTCTTGTTCCTTCTCTTCCCATCACCATAAGTCTTTCGGTTGCTCTTCTTCTTTATAAACTTTCTAAAGTTTCTAATGATGAGTGCAACTTTTTCATCGGACTCTTCTTCTTCACTTGAGGAATCATCCTTCACTTTCTTCTTCTTCTCTTGAATAGAGGATTTGCCTTCATGAGCTTGAGTTGCCTTTAGGGATGCATTCTTGTTGTATCCCATTGCATTAGGATTTTCATTGTTAGCATTGATCGCATCTTCATCTAGACACTCATGATGCTTGAGCTTTGAAAGAACTTTTTGGGGTGTCATCTCGTCATAACCAGGCCTTTCCATGATCATGGACACTAGCATGTTGTTCTTGGCTCTATAAGTTCTCAACATCTTTCTAGCAACCTTGTTGTCATCCCATTCGGTGCTTCCAAGAGCTCTTATGTGGTTGACCAATGCCATGAGCCTATCAAACATGGATTGTGTTGTTTCATTTTGCAAGAACACAAATCTTTCCAATTCACCATGAAGTAACACGATGTTGCCTTTTCTCACACTCTTATCTCCATAAAATGACACTTTCCAAGTATCCCAAATTTGCTTTGCACTTTCCATTCTATTCACCTTTCTAAACTCATTTGGACCTAGGCTTAACTCAAGCAATGCTACGGCTTGTGCATTTTGATGGAGATTGTGCACTTTTTCTAGAGTTATCTCTCTATCTTCATTGGTAGGAGTCATCACACCAACATCCACAACTTTCCAAAAGTCTTACGGCAATAAGATGCATCTTCATCTTGTAGGACCAATCGGTGTATCTTGTTCCATCAAAGTGAGATAGCTTGCCAATGTTGATAGGAGGAGTATGTAGAGGTGAACCTTTGATGAGTTGTCCATAGTCGAAGTTCACGTTTGAATATATTCCCTTTTCATGAGCATCCTCACCGGCTCTAACATCACTAGCGACATCTTTGTTTGCTTCATTCTTGTCACTTGTTGCATCATTCTTGCCACGTATTGCATCATCAACCTTCTTACTTAATTCTTCCTTGATCTTGCTCATCTCATCTTGCATCTTCTTCATTTCATCTTGCAAAAACTTGACTTGAGCAGCCATCAACTCTTCAGCTATCTTCTTGGCCATCTCAGTGGCAATGGCTTGCGTCTTGTCAGACTCTGACATTGTTTCTTCTCACACAGTGAAGCGCTAAAAGAAAACTGGCTCTAATACAAATCGAAAGGATCTAAACAATGTCTAGAGGGGGGGGGGGTGGGTGGGTGAATAGGCATATCTAAAAATTCTACACAAAACTCAAAGTCACTTGTCAACAACTGTCGGAAGTCCTGATAGTTTGGGTCAAAACTCCCGACGTTGTCAGAAGTTCTGGCGCAAACTGTCAGAAGTCCCGATGCCTACGGGAAATGTACTATAAGTGCTAAAATGAATTTTGTGACTTTGATAACTTACAATCCCACTTCCTAGTGGAAAGGTAACACGTTGGAGTTGCTCCTTTGACGTCGAAAGGTCACCACGCCATAGATCGAGTCCAAACCCTAAGAAAATCTTTGGGGAGGAAGAGAAACACAAGAATAAAAGTGATAGCACAAGTCTCAACAACAACAAGCACATGGGACACAAGGATTTATCCCAAGGTTTTGCAACCCCAGAAAGGAGCTCCTACATCCTCGTTGTTGAGGTGACCACAAAGGTCAGAGTCTCTTTCACCTCCTTGCCTCTCTCAAAGCAACCACAAAGGTCACTCAAGGTTTCCACTAAGAAATAGAGGGTAATACAAACTTCCCAAGTCTCTTCCACAAGATGGAAGCTCTTGGGCGATGCCTAGCCAGCTAGGGGCAAAGCCCCAAGAGTAATAGATGCAAATCCAACTGGCTTGACGAAGAAATCGAGTGCTCAACCTTGACAAAGTGATGCTCTAACTCAATCCACTCTCCTTTCACTCAAAACCCTAGAGGGATTGAAGATTGGAGCAAAGGGGAGAGGAGAGGGGAGTCTTGAATGCTTGAGAGCTATTTTGGCCATGAGTAGGTTGCAATGAATGAGTAACAGTTAGAAGAGAGGAGAGAGCTATTTGTACTCAAGGTAGAAATCCAACCATTCAGGTCTACGTCGGAAGTTCCAACATAGATCTCAGGACTTCCGACCTATAAAGAAAACACTATTCATGCAAGGTCAAAGTCATTACGAACACGTCAACGTCAGAACTCCCGACGTACGTCGGGACTTTCGACGCACATGGTCTGCAGAGCAACCAGGTGGCCAGGTGTCGAGACTCTAGACCTGAGTCAAGACTTCTGATGGTTGGGACTCCCGACGTACGTCGGGACTTCTGATGGGCGCAGTCAGCCAGCCAGCTAAGTCCAGGTGTCGGGACTTCCGACTGTCGGGAGTTCCGACTCACGTTGGGACTTCCAACGGCCACAGTCACTGCGCAGGCTAAGTGACTAGGTGTCAGGACTTCCAGAGTGAGTCATGACTTTCGATGGTCGAGAGTTTTGGCTTACGTCAGGACTTCCGACACCAAAAGTCACCGAAAACTATTCTATGTGCTCGTGAAGTGCTAGAGTGTCTCTCTTTTGATTTTAATTTTATACTTGAGCACTCTATCTTCCTTAGACCAATTAAGTTTGCATCCCTCTTTATAGTATGACATACCTAAACTCAAAAGCATAAAATGTAAACTTGAAGATCCACTTTGAGTTCGACGCCTTTTTCAACTTCAAGAATTGAGGGACACCATTTCATTTTATCAACTCTTTAAATCTTTCATAGGACTAATTGCTGCAACATATCTCATTAAGATCACATTAGTCCCTAATTTGGATGTCATCAATACACCAAAACCCACATAGGGGGCAAATGCACTTTCACATGTCACCAAATATTTCCTTAAGAACATATGGTGCCAAGAGCACTAAAGATGAGCCTCAACTTCCTTGGTATCATCCTCAGCTCCAACTCCTCCCAAATGGCCAGTTTGAGGGAGGGGGGTATTTGTAGCCTCCCCACAAGAAACTAGCCGTTGGACAAGTCTCCAGCTTTCTACAGAGGCACCGGAACTTCCGATGACCCCATTAGAGTTTTTTTGATGACATCCACATGGACTAGCTGTTTGAAATCGACCGTTGGCTAGGCTCCTTTCTTCGGTGATCATTGGACAATTCCAGTGGCACCTAGAACACCTTTCTACATAGCCTTGGGTGAGCACTTCTTTCTCTGGTGCTTGCTTCCTGGTACCACCCGAGTTTTCCCGGTGAGTGGAAATCTTCTCGACAGAAACATCTTCACTTCACCTCTTTCTCCAATGCTCCTTGCATTGGCCACAACCCTATGCAAACCCAACCTGATGCCACTCTATCCAGTGCACTTCATAGGCATACACTGGACAATTCCGGTGCATACTAGCAATGCTCAAATAACTTTGTTTCTTGACGTCTTCTCATCCGAGCTTCTTCCATTTGATGTCTTGGACTTCTAGCATGACTTGTATGATCTTCCTTGAGGTGTTGATCACTTGATCTTCACGTCACCTAAGTCCAATCCATCCTTCTATCGAAATGAACTAAATCTTATGTAGTAGCAAACCATATTAGTCCATTTCATAATGTTGCCAATCAGCCACCAAAATCAACTATGGCCCTAGCATATGTGTAATTTTCCTTAGAATCTTCCTTTTTGGTGATTGATGACAACACAACCAAAGCAAGTAAATAACAAATACCAAGATTAAAACCTATCTACTTGCTTGAATGCGATGCAAGAGCAAGATACCAATTGAAGGAAAAGGATGATGCATTTTACCATATTGAATACCTTACCTTGCTCTTGCCGATTGAAATGTTCCCTTTAGGTGGCATTATGGACTTAAGGCTCCCCCTAACTCCTTAATCTACTACAACCATGAGGACTACATGGCTATGGTCTTGTCTTAGTACTTTGAACTTCTCTAGCTTGTTAGTGGTTACCCAAAGGTGCAAGAGGGGGAGGGGTGCCTTAATGGGTATAGGACATCCTCTGTTGTTGTGTGCGCTTCTGAGATGGCGTGTGCCATAGTGATAGGGGTTTCCTATAACTGCTGGGTAAATCCAAAACCTCGTGACTACTAACTTGTTAGGGGGACTCTGGAAAAGCTCGTAGGGAAATCCTGCAACACATTCTTGGGAAGTATGATATGAGAGTTATAGACCCTAGCATATGGGAATCATGAGTCATGAGTATACATATTCTTATTTAAAATTGATATATCAACCATGCTTTCGGTCATGAGGGGGCTAGATCCTTTCCAAGCTAGATTGTTACCATGGATGGTTTTGGCCTATGGGATGAATTTGTTGCAATCTATAATTACTCATACTTCGTGGCTTAAGCATAACTTAGTTACCGAGGTGGCAATAGATAAAACTTGACCAATTAAAAGTGTTTACCGTAGTATAACTATGTCTATCCTTCCTAAAAGTGCTCACCGTAGTATAACCATGTTTATCCTTTTGAGCTTTGCATAAACTTATGTTGTACTTGTTGAGTATGTTGAGCTCACACTTGCTTAATTAAATTCAACAAAATCCTCGATGAGTACCAGATCTCATGGGTTTTCTGAGGAGCACCAGGAGTGCTAAGCATATGTTTCCCCTAGTCAACTGTCCTGGTGGAGAATGGAGGTCCAAGAGAAGTTTAAGAATCGTTTTTTCTATGTTGTGTAAAACTTAATAATGTAACTAAATATTTGTGTTATATAATAAAACATGGTTTTTTATATATTTTTTTGTTTTTGTTGCCACATGTGGTGTGTGGACGTCCTAGACACATGGCAAGTGCTTGGTTTGCTTCACAAAACTGGGTGCTACATCCAACCTCTCAAGAAAAGGTAGTATTCATGCTCTCTCATCAGTCATCACTTTCTATCTCTTCCAGCTAACAATAAATTTAATGTGGAGATCCTTGAGCTAGCTGATTCACCCCTTTATTGGAGATGCCCACCCTCTCATTTGAGCTGATAATCTTATATTATTACAAGGGCGGACCCAGAGCCACTCGGCTGCTGAAACGTGTCGCATGCAGTCTGCAAAGAAGCATCGCAGAATGAAGTGCGGCCGGGCTTATATATATATAACGCGCGCGCCTTGATCGAACAAAGTACTAACAACCTAGCTCGGACTCGGAGCCAAAACATAGCTACTACTAGTACTACTAATAACCAGCAGGGATCAGGATTACGTACGGATGGGGAGCTGCTTCGGCGTTTTCAGGCGTGGCAAAGAAGCTCCTGCAGATGCAGGTGACAAGAAGAATGAGCTCCCCACCGGCACCGAGACCAAGGAGGGGGTGTCGACTACGGCAGCTCCACCTAGTGCTGCCGCAGCCGCAGGAGAAGAGGACACCCCGAAGCCGCAAACACCGGAGACGACCAACGGTGGTCTTCCTCGCGTGACATCTCGGCCTCCTCGTGCTCCCGATGTGGTGGTCTCTGTGGTGGTCACTGCTGCGCCGGCATAATGTCTGCCACCACCTGATGTTGGGTTTCTTTGATCGTGTCCAGTCCAGGAATGACCAACTACGCTTTTCCTTCCTTTGTTTGTTTGCGATATATATCGTGTGCTCGTCAAAAATCGGGTGAGTAGGGGCATGGTATAGATTCGTGGAGTTTGCGTTATTTGCTGTGCAGTGCAAGGTGCGTGCGTGTTGGTTGTATGCCTGCCCGGCAGTAGAGTTTAGTTGTGCTCGTTGTCGTATTTTTTTCCTTTTCGTTTGATAGTCTTCCAGAGCTAATTACTTGTATCTTTCTTCTATGTCAATAGAAACAGTGTTTTTTTTAAAAAGATAATGGATAGAAATGTGCCTCTATATCCATACATGCATATACACAGTCAAAGTTTACAAGAGTGTTTAGACTCCGAGCCATAAAATTGAGGTACGCAAAAAACAAAGAGCAATAAACTACGAGAGCTAGAAAGATTAAGCTTCCAACTTCTACGTTCTCGCTTCAAACTTACTTTAATCTTGTACAGTAGCAATCCATCGTATCTCGTTTACTTAGAAACACTTGATGTCAGGCCCAGGCCTCAAATTTTGATCTTGTGCTGTAGTAACCCTTCACATTCTTGTTTACTTAGAAACTCTTGATGTCAGGACGAAGCCACCAAAGTAGGTTATGGCGACAACGTGGACCTACACGCCTTTAAGAAGGAACACAATGTTGACCCGTCACTGCTGCCCATCCAAAATGGATGGGTTTTCACAAGCAAGATCCACGGCGAGAGAAGAGGTGGATGCCTAGACAGACGCCTCCAAGGAGGAATATGACGCCCAAAGGCTCCATCATCATGATCCCAACAAAAAGGCAAAAAAGGCTTTCACCTAGAACCCAACCCACTTCCAGTGACCCGCACGACCCAACGTTCATGGCTAAACGTCGACCATGACCACCATCGGACATGCCCTCATACCGATGATGCCACATGGAACACAGATCCATCCCCATCAGGAGCAGATTTGAGAACCCATGTAGCATCCGCTGCTGCCAACGCCCTGGATCACCGGCAATGCGACCGTGCTTGGGGACTCCATGGCCAGATCCACACCGCGGACACTAGCGTGGCATGCCAGACCTCCCTCGGTTAGCACAGCAAAGGGGCCATGGCCGCCCGCCGCCCACGACAGTACGTCATTTCAGAGATGCGCATCCTTAGAATACCCACCTCTATTAATAGTCATTTTAAAGATGGATATCTTAAGAAGTCCGCTTGTGTTAATCGACTAACAGAGGCAGCCACCTCTTTTAATAGTCGATTAATAGAGGCACCACCTTAGAGTGCCCGTCTCTGAAAATGATTAACACAAAGGCAGACGTTTGCCTAGAGCCTGCTTAACCATTTATGGTGGCAACTCCACAAAATGTTCGCCTCTATTAACTGGGGGCCTATCTTCTAAAATCCTTTATCTGTAGTAGTGTGTTCCCTGTACAATTGCCACCGAAACAAATAGCTTGGGGCACTACTCTAGACTCGTGAGAAATTACTGAGTCAAAACCTGACATCACTGCCAAAATCGAACCCGATAGAGGGTAATCAATAGTTATGGGCTTGCCTTCATTGTTGGTTCCCATACATGGTAGTGATAGGAAGATATCACTGCCAGGTTAAGGCTATACCGGATATCAGCATACTTTACCTGGCAGTGATATCACTGATGGGTTATGGCTCAACCCGGCAGTGATAGGGAGTTGCCATTTCACTCATCATCACATAGATGGGGACTACTGGTATTTTTTTATGTTCGAGTGAACAATTCTACAAGCGCATCATTATTCCAACATACCATTATTTATTTTGTCCATAGGGAAAGCGATGGCTAAGAGTATTAATAAATGATATATCCTAGTTACACCATGTCGTGGGTTTGGAACCGTGACAAGCATTGGAATTGTTCGTTTGAGGTCGGTGTGTGGGTCTTTTGTGGCTTGGACACTCAAAACATGGAAGGGACACAGACCGATTTATCCTGGTTTGGGCTTCTGAGCCCTACATCCACTAGTATAGTGATCTTTAAGAGAGATTGATAGGAGATCGCTCGGTGCTATCCTAGAGTTTGTCGGTGTTCTTCTTCGGTCCCTCTAAGTTGGGTCGAATCAGATCTCCTCCTCCTAACTAAGTTGGGTCCGATCCCCTCTAACTAATTTGGGTCTGATCCCCTTTAACATTGTTGGGTTTGATCCCTCTTCTCAAGGGAGCTATGCCTCCCCTTATATTCTAAGGAAGGTATGGTGTACAAGTCAATTCTATTCTAGTCTATGGTCTATACGTCGGGTGTATGCGTCCTCTGCTGCGGCATTGTTGGATGTCGCCTTGTTGTGTAGGGGGCAGCTGATAGTGCTGCAACTACTCCTTGACACCGCTGCCTCTGTTCTGGCACTTGACCGTTAGGGGCTGCCTGCTGCTATACGGCCTCCCCTGGATGAGCCTTCTCGAGCCTTCCTTGGTCTTATCCTGATGTGTCACTTCTGTTGTGTGATACTGCCAAGAGAGTGGCCGACAGGGCCTCGCATCTGTTGAACAAGTAGACCGTGAAGCATCTCCATACTTGTCAGGCTCTAGGTGCCTGATGGGTTCCTAAGCCGAATCCTGGCCTGTGGCTTAGAACGCCGGTTGCCACCCGGGCAATAGCCTAGGCGAGTGCTGGGTGGAGGTCAGGCTCGGGCCACCATTGTTTAGTAGCCCAAGGCTATGGCTGAGCCCTTGAGCCTTGAGTAGTGGCTTCAGGCACTCTCGGGTTCACCCTACCTCCTTCCAGAGGGTACGCACGAGCGTACCCCATGGGTATAGCCACTGAGCGATCCATGGGATCGGTCGGGGGCTCCGTTGGTCGGCTTCCTCTTTGCCGGGGCCTTAACATATCCTTATGTTACACTCTCATCACACCACAATTAAGCTGTCAAAGTATAGCGGGGGTAAGTTATAATAGGTAATGTGGACACCTAAGATAGAGATAACTCAAAGTATGACTAGTAAGGTATAGCTAGGTGGGAGGACAATGAGTAAGTATAACACTTCCTAAAATCTTTGTCTACTTATATGGTTCTAACTTAGCAAGACAAGTTATCTCAAGCAAGGACAATGTTCATATATAATTGCACATGGGGACAACTAGATGAAGCTTAGGAACAGAAAGGAATGAGAAAGGTGCTAAACCTCCGAAACGGTGGAGGGTTTACGTTTTAATAACTTGCCAGGACATGGTGGAATATAGAGATTAGACAGGGCTATCACCTGCTGACTGCCACAAACAAACCGTGGGGTTAGACACAAATACATGTAAGCGTATAATCTAGACACCACGTCTAAACTTATCCACTGTTCACCTAAACGACCATTTAGCCCATTTAAATACCATGTAAACACTACCCGGTAGTGTGCCGTTGCTGTTTAATCACCCATTTACCCTGTTTAATTGTCCGCTTAGCCCATTTAATGGACCATTTAGCCCAAATAATGGCTAAACAGTAGGTGTCTGACTATTTACCGTTTAGCGTTTAGGGAAACACTGACTATATCTTACTGCTTGTAGCTGTGCTTACACTGATCAACTAGAGGCACCAGGTAAGATGGGCTATGATTGGGTGCAAAGGTATACTACCACTATCTTAGGAACCATACAACTATGACTATACTAATAACCACTACAACATAACAAATATGTTGTAATAAAGTAAAGCACTAAGGCAAAGTAGGGAAGATATAAATATAATAAGATAACTAAAAGTCTTATTAAAAAGAGAAAGGATACAAGAGTTATACCAGACTTTCCAAAAGACAAAATCTAAAAACCCAAGACTAGCTTACTTTAACTCCTGCACAAAACTATCCTACTAGTACTAAGAATGTAGTGGAACTTTTCTCTTCTTCTTGAATAGTTTGTCTTGGAAGTGAGGGGTACCCCCATATATAGGTGGGCCCATGGATCCAAGTGCTTCTCATGTAATCCCTTGGATCAAACCACCATAAAATTAATGGAAGTGATCAACCATGGTTGTGCTTCCTTGCATGACCAGAGTAAGGCGGTGGAGGGATGTCGAGGGTTGGGCGACCCTTGGGGGGTCCACTACTATGTTAACGGTTTTCACAAATGGCCATAACCACCAAAATATAGATTTCCATAGGCGGACAGCCTGCTCACCTCTGGATTAGCATCACTGTTAGTCAGTATTTCCAGAGGTAGTTATAGTAGATTAAAAAAATAAAAAATGAAAGCCCTATGGTGAGCCCATCCTACTCCAAGGCCCGCCACAATGGCGCCGAGCTCGCTCCTAGCCATGCCACCACCATTGAACCCTACACCTTGCCATCGCCAAGCACTATAGAGAGAGAGAGGATGAGTGAAGAAGATGAGTCGAAGGCGAATCTCATGAGATCCGCGTGCATTGGTCTTGCCAAGAGTGGATGAGGCTTAACTCATTGGATCTAGGGGCACCACTGCTGCAGCCGAGATTCCATCTGATTGCCTTCTCTTTGCTCAGATCTGCCCCTCCTCACATCGAGATCATCCATCGCAGGTGAAAGCCCTAGTTTGGTTTTGGATAATTGATGAAACCTAGTGTACTAACCCTTGTCATTAAGTATTGTATGTGAGATAGGGTGGTACACACCAAGTGATGGAGCTAGATGATGGTCATGGTGATGATGGTGACCAAAAGAGATGACCAAGTGCTCCAACTTGAAAAAGAAGAAAGAGAAAAATAAAAACCAAGTGTTGATCAAGGCAAAGGTATCAAATAGGTTTTTGTTTTGGCACTTAAGACACCATAGAGGGTGTGAGTATATTTAGGATCGATAGCCATACTATTCAGAGGGGAAAACCTTGGCTAAGCGGTTATTGAGAGCCACTAGGTGAAATGATTCTTGCATATGCATTAGGACCTAGTGTGCTAACATCTAACCCTTGAAAAATGCTTGGAAAATGCTAACACATGTGCGCACAGGTTATACACTTTGTGGTTAGCAACTTGGAAGCAAGGGTGAAGTGTTTGAGATGAAAGAAAAAGAAAAGGAGGAGACTGTCAGGACCTGACCCTGGCTTTGTTAGTGATCGAACCCTGATAGACCGAGTCTGTTCATTAGTTGAACTGAAGCCGAGGGGCTGAGTGATGACCAGACCTGACGTCTGGAAAGGACCGAACCCGAGGCTGAGGGTCTGGTTGTGCAGCTGGAGGTGCACAGGTGACGTGGAGAGGACTAGACCCTAAGGGTGAGTCCAGTCATGTATGACTAGACCTAGTCCGAAGGGACCTTGCTCCACTCGTTGGGACCGAACCCAATGGTGGAGAGTCTAGTCATGCTGACTGAACGTGCGGGAATGAACTCTGTGAGGACCAGACCCTGAGGGGAGTCCGGTCATCAGGAGCCCGATCTGATCATATTTTCGTGCTCTGGGAGCTTACTAGAAATGACCGGACCCTGAGTAGCGTCGAGTCCTGTCGCTGCTTAGGTGAGTCCGGTCACAACTTAACTGCGCAAGTGAACGTTAAGTGACCGTTGAGATCTAACGTGTGGGATTCAAACAGAGGACATGTGGACAACTAAGGACGACCAGACCCTGAGGACCGGACCCTGGCCAGAGTTCGGTCAGCTCTGCGAGGGCCCAATGGCTAGTTGAAGTTTTGGACTTCTATAAATAGCTTAGGGACAGCTCTAGCTCACTCTCTTGCACATTTTAATCAGTGATACATCCTTGTGAGCTAAAGCAAACACCTCCCGCTCATCTCCATCATTAATTCATCATCTAAGTGAGATTGGGAGTGATTGCTAGTGCATTTGCTTGAGCGATTGCATCTAGTGGCACTTAGGGGTTGTTGTGGCTATGGATTTCTTGTTAGTCTTGGTGGTTGCTGCCACCAAGATGACTTGGAGCAGTGGAGGAGCATTGGCACGAGTTGGTGATTGTTCGTGGCCATCTCCCGGTGATTTGTGCGGGTTCTTGACCTTCTCTCGGCGAAGAGCCAAATGGTACTCTATTGTATTGCATGTGTCATTGAGTTACACTCACTTTGGGTAGGTTCTTGCAGTGCCCTAGTGTGGGCTTGGTGTAGTGCCAATTAGCTCGTGAACCACCAAGTGTGTGGTCAACACAACAGGGACTAGCGTGCCAACAAGCACGTGAACCTCGGGAGGAAAATTGTGTATCACATTGTCTCCATTGGATATCTCCTAGAGTTCTATTGGTATTCTTATTGATTGATTGATCGCTTGCCTCAGATGGTATAATCACACTACCTCTCTTACTCTTGCATTACCTTGCTTCATAATTGTTGTAGTTTGAGTAGAGTAGCTCTCTTGCTAGTTGAGTAGCTTGTTTAGTCTCTTGTTAGTTATTAGCTAGCTCAACTAGAGTAAGAGTAGTGACATAGCTTTTGTGGTGCCTAGAGATTGTAAAGAACTAGAATTGTGGAACAGGTGGCTTGCAACCCTTGTAGAGTTAGAGCAAAATTTCATTTTGCCATTTAGGTTACTAACCATTTGCTCTAGTGAATTTGTAGAGATTTTTTATAGGCTATTCACCCCTCTAACCATTTGGGACCTTTCAGCAGGGAGGAGGGATGGGGAGGAGGCGGAGGGGGAAATAGGGGAGCAGAGAGATGGAGGGAGACAGAGACGATAGTAGTGTGCGGTGGCTATGTCGGTGTGCTAGTGACGAAGGAGGAAAGTGGAGAGAGGTGGATTCATATATATATATAGGGCTCAGAGTGGGCTGAAGTGAGGTCCGCCTCTAAAAATAGGCCTCATTTTCTGAGGTGGACATCTTAAGTGGCCTGGCTCCATAAATAGATTTATAGATATAGGAATTTTTCTGTCATCTCTTGAAATAAAATGTCCATCTCTGGAAATCATTAGGTGTTTTGGGAGGCAGGCACATCTTTTGACTACCTCAGTTAATAAATTTGGCTACCTCCAAAAATCTTTTTCGTAGTAGTGGTTGGCCAAACCCCCCACTGCCATGTGGACCTCCCCCTTTGGCGGCGAGCCTGGTCCACATTTAATGTCATGTCATGTGTTTCTTTGGTGTGGACCATGGTGATGTGGCTTTGGTTTGTGGGCCCTTTGATCCATGTACATGGCATATCTACCATAGAGAGGAAACACACATCTCATCCAGTAGCTAGAAATGCTTAATAGTGTGTTTCTTGCATATTCACATGGATTGAGAGCCAAGGGGGTGCTAGGCGGTCGGTCGACCCAAGGGTTATCCCTTTTTGATCCCCACCTTCTGCCAGAATTGCTTCCTACATAAATAAAAACTCCATGTACATGTAGAACTTTGTTATTTCAATAAAATATGCTCATTAAATTCTCATCTCCTTTTATTTTCAGGTATGTTGATGGTGTTTATCTATCCTACAATATGCAGATGATATGAATGTTTTTATGGATCATGACCTAGAGAAAGCTCGAAACTTGAACCTTTTTCTTTGCGCCTTTGAGCAAGTATCAGGTCTAAAAATAGATTTCCATAAGAGGGAGTTGTTTGTTGATGGTCATTAACACCTTATTTCAGACCATCAACCATGCCTAAATTGGTGATATAAATGACATAAATCATAGTCAAAGGGCTTACTTCCAACAATTTCCACAAGTTGTGATGACTATGTGAGTGTAGGAACACGGTGGCTACATACATGGTAATAACACTTCATCAAATGCCCATTTTGACTACACCATGTCAAAGATCTCATCGAGATACACTAAATTGAGTTTTGATTCACCGAATTCAGAGTCCGAGCAACAAAGTCATGACTTCCAGAAGATCGCAACATGGGTCAAGATGAAAGTGGACACTAGGGCACAATGGGCGACCCTATCAAGGGTCGAGTGATGGGGACAGGTGTCCAATGGCCACCAAACTTGTCCCAAAGACTCTCCACTCAACAAGAAGCCCAAGGGAAGTGGTGTTGACCCGGACAACCCATGGGTGACCCAACCCAAAGTTTGTCCACATCATCGATCTGCTCCATGCTGAAGAAAACAATCAGGAGGCATCCCACACGTCGACTCAATGATGGTTTTACATCAAGGGTTTAGATGGTGTCCATGTGATCTCTCCCATGGATCCATGGGCCCATCAACCGAAGAAGGAGAACTCCACCACGACCAAACTTCGTATCCAAGACAATGCCAGGGAAGCATCAGGCAATCCCACCCATGTCGATCGACGTGTGGGGGCACACTAAACCGCCTTGAGCACCTTCCCACCGACTCCAAGGAACCCCCTTAGTAGTTGGATGGCATATCGGTGGAAATGGAGGGTAGGCCGATGCCCAAGGATGTCACCTGACCCCACCAAGCTGCCAACCAATTTCCACCTCTTACTATAAGTACCCCCTGCAAGAACCAACCTTGGAGAGCTATAAATAGATGTTTTAGGCACCATTTGTAAGCATCAATCCAGCAAGGAGAAGCTCTCTAGTTCTACCACTTAGAAGCAGAAGATAGGGATTGGTTAGGAGAAGCTTGGAGAGGAGCCAGGCTGTCGGCATCCTCTCCTACTTGTACCTTGGTGAATGAAGCTATTCTTCAAGTGAAGTTCTGGATCTTCTATTGTAACTTTGATCATTTGCATTGCTTAATTGTTGTTTATATTATTTTTGTTCATGGGTTTCACCAGTTGATTCGAGTGCTCCAATCTTAATTCATCGAGGCCTAGATTGGAGTAGTGGGTCTATAGGTTGAGCATGGTTCTTAGGCTATAGCTTGCTTATGTTTACCGCTAGGCCTCTGGTTAGTTAGTGGCATGTGGTGACCGTCCTATCTATCCTCTGTATTCCACCATGACAGGTTTAGTTATTTTGTAGGGCTCATGGCATTTCATTTTTAATCAATCTTCTGGGTTGGTTAACTGGATGCGCCCCAAAGTAAACACCCATGATATAGTCTTTCCTTATTCTTGCCTTAGTTCATAGAAACCACAAAAATCCTCTCTACATGTTATCTTTTACCCTTGCTCTATCCTTGGACAAACTTAGTTCTTGCTCTATTCAGTTCATGTTTCCCATGGAAATTTGATACCTTGGAATACTCCCGTGAGAAGGCAACATTGGTATCCATGCAATTGTGGACTTATCTATTGCCATATCAAGTGTCAACAAGCTTTCTGGCGCCATTGTCTGGGAATGGTAGGCTTTCTAGTTTAGAACCGAGTCGTCTAGTTATCCTTTATCTTTTATATTTCATACCATCGATCACATTCCTATCATTCAAATCGCTGCTCCAAAGGGTGCTAGTTTGGAGCCACCTCCATCATCAAAACCTATCCTTACCGATAGCTATGAACTTTGCCCTTGTTTCATAGCTAAAGTTTAGGAGCAATATTTTGCTAGGAAAGAAGATGAAAACCCGTATGCTCATCTTCAAGAGTTCGAGCAAGTGAGTTCACGCCTTCACATTTCGTGCATGTCACATAAAACTCTTAAGTGAAAGTTATTTCCATTCTCTTTGACGGGATTAGCAAAAATGTGGTATGCTCGAACCATAGAGAGTGCACAAGGAGAGTGGGAAGTTTTGCAAACCAAGTTCTGTTTAACCTTCTTTCCTATCTCCCAAGTCATCCGCCTTCTAATAGAGGTCCTAAGCTTCAAGCAAAAAGAGAAGGAATCGCTAGGTGTTGCAATGGGCCCGCTTGATGGATCTTTCTTCATCTGGCCCAGATCTTGCTATACCCAATCCTATGCTTTTACAACATTTTTATCTGGGTCTTAGTGATAAATTTGCACATTTCCTCGACATCGCCTCAGGAGGAGGCTTCTTACATCTTTCTATTAGTGAGGGGAGAGCTATCCTTGATACAATCCTTGAATACACCAATGTCCATGATAACTCCCCTGAAGAAAAGGACAATCCAATCTCGTGCAAGAAGAAGAAGTTTCGATAGTCGAATCGTTACCAAATCCATCTAAAGATTCAACTGCCAACCATATTCCTGAACCATTCCTATGGACACCAAAGGTAGAAGAAATTCATCCTTTGGTGTTTCCCTTGGAATTCAAGGTGGATCTCTCCCCTGATGTTGGAAGTTACATTCAATTATCCAATACAACAGAGATCTTCAGCACCCTTGACCCCAAATCATTGTCTTTTTTGACCTATCTCAAGATTTGGTTGCACAGGAGCCCCTCGAATCAACATCATCTTACAACTTAGAAATCGAATCTATATATGATGATCTCCCTCCTTGTTTCTTTGATGATCCAAACCACAGAGGCACCTCAAACCACTTGGTTGACATCGAATGGTAGCACAAATCATATGAGGCAAGGATCCCCATCCCAATGGAGGACAAGGATGGAAATCCACTCATCGAATGCCATAGACAAGAGATGATGGATGGATATGTTTGTTCTATGGACATTCTCGAGGGATCAACTATGGAGTCCAAAAAGGAGGATCATGTGGGTGAACATCAAAGCTATATTTTAGAAGAGCCACAAGATCTATGCTTTCAAGAGAAATCTCCAGAGTTGCTCATCTCTTATATGCCAGTTGCACCTATGGGAGTTGCAACCATCCTAAGCTTCTCTTCCATCAAATGTTCAAGAGGTTGGTTGTGGATGCTTCTGTCTATCACAAGTATTCCAAATCTCATAGTGAGTGGCTTTGGCACGTGTCACTGCCGATTAACGAGTACACCCACTAGATATCATCTTGTCACTGTCGAGTCTAGAACCAGGGCTGATAGTGAGCCCCATCATTACCGGTTGCTCTTTGCCGGACTCACAGTACACCCATGCAAATGAAATTAGTGCCAAGTAGTGATGACGGAGCTAGCAGATGGCGATCAAGAAGAGGCTTCATTTAGGTACTTCGGGGCTAAGAGTCTATGCTGGTGTGCATTACGGGACTAAGGGGGTATTTGCGACTACTCCATGAGCTCTGCTCCACAAACTTCACCGTGGAGCAGCTGCATAAAAAATTGGAATTTATGAAGCACCCCTTTAGTTGCTCCCATAACCTCACAGTTTTTCTTAGAGCAGAGTTGCGTGGAGTTAAACCTGTTTGTCTAAAAACATGGGGCAGAGTTGAAAAACGTAGAGTGGAGCAGTCCCACACACCCGCTAAGATCACTCAAAGAGGTGCAAAGTTTTATGCGCCTGAGTATATAACAGGTTCTGATCCATTACTTACTATGTAGAATAAGGAGGTAATAGTAAGCATGCATTGGTTGCACCATGATAACAAGTATAAGAGCATCTCCTTTTCTCTTTATGAAAAGTAAGAGCATCTCTTGAATTTGACCCGTCATTTATATATACTGCATCCTACCTGACCTATCTACCTGCAAAAGATTATTCCCCTCGGAAAATAAACTTGAATTCCAAGAGAGGATACGAGCACATTATTGCGCAGCTTGGAAAAAGATGGTCTTACATTAGGAAATGAAAAGCGTCTATATACGCCTTGGATGCTCTGACATGTGTTTCATTATTACCTGGAATAATAACTTGAATTTTAACCACACTCCCGTCCGTTTGTGTGACACGATGGTACGTGTACTACTCTAATTTTCCTCTGCAAGTATAAACCACATGAAACTAATTAAGGAATCTACCATGACCGCCTGGCGCGCCGCAGATTATGTAGTTACTCGTTGTCGTTGGTAACCAAGAAGGCTAATGGCTATATATACCATGACCGGCTGGTCGCATGTTAATTAATTATTATGCTAATTTTTTGTTGTAAACAAAGAAAAAAAAAGAATATGGATGGAAAACGTGTTGCGGCCATCTCCATCGTTTGAGGCAAGCATCCAGCTGGCTCATCATTGCACCATTGTATCACAACACAATGGTGTGAAAATAATGCTTCCTATAAAAGAAGAGTCCAGAACCACAACCTCCGGTAATGATCTTTCTGCCACCAGGAAAATTTGGTAGTTACATAACATTTAATAAAATTTGGAAACGGAATGACTTTCAAAAAAGCGATATATAACCAAAATAATGCCCGTATTAATCACAAATGCATTGCATGATGTAAGTACAACAACTCACTAATCTCTCCATTTTAAATTGTATATAAGACGTTTTATCATTTCTATATACCTCGTCGTCTATGCTAGTTTTTAAGCACATCGCTATTTTCCACTCTTCCACCATAAGTTCCCATGCCAAGCGTACGTGGACATAGATAAAGGAAGAAAAGCCTAAACCATACCTAGTGGCCAGCAAGCCCCCTACTGATGCACACAATGACACAAACATATTCGTGTGTCATCTCCACACCCCTTCCTGGCCCAACCCCCCTCCCCCCAAAAAAAAAATTCCACTCACGCCTCCCCTCATCATCAACCTCCATCCCCACTGTACCAATTCTGGTATCACCATCCTAGTTGCATGACGAAGGACGTCGTCCTCGAAGAGCCCCAAGAAGGCTACACACAAATTGAACTGGGGTGCAACATTGTGGAATAATAATGGTTCCTGTGTGAATTAGAGGATGCTGAGAAGGGCCACCTTCCCATCCTTGCATGCCCTCATCTAGCCAGCACCTTCTTTTTTTTTTGAGGAAAACAGGAGGGGTTTGCACCCCTACTACAAATTAAATAAATAAAACCAGAGAAAGTGTACAAGGTAAATAATTCGAGGGGTACGGGGGAAAAGATTAAGGCACCCCGAAAGAAAGAAAGAAGAGCAGAAAAATAGAGGGGGAGTGGAAATTTAGGCTAGACTCCGTAACCATTCTTGAATCCTTGGGAAATATTTCTTCTTCGCCTGTCAAAGTAGCGAAGTAAACTCATGTTTGAAAATTGCCTTGCACTCCTGGATCGTTGCCGGAGTGTTGTTGAAAATCAAGTTGTTTCTGCACATCCAGATTGCCCAACTCATTAAGACTATAAGCTCATTGATTTGTTGCTTCAGATGCTCCAGGATCTGAAATGGTTCCAGCTGAATTTGTAGATTTAACTGAAGTATTCTCCAGCAGTCTGTTGCGAATCTGCAGCCAATGAACAAATGGAAAACTGTTTTCTCAGTGTTACAGTCACAGAGGACACAATTATAGTTGGGCAACTCCATATTTCTTCTCTTCAGCAATCCTCTTGTGCTTAACCTGTCTCTCAGTAAGAGCCAGAAAAAGAATCTGTGTTTATTTTGGCTTGAACTTTTCCGGAGCTAGCCAAAGATTGGGTGTTCAGGCATATGGCCTCTCAGATGTTTGAAAACCTTTCTTGAAGAGAAGTGATTAGAACCCCAAATGTATCTCCAAATGTCTTTGGAGTCAGTTGTCGCTAGGTTGTTCAAAAGGTTTTCATATTGTGCAAATGCTTCCTCTGATAATGGTAGATGGAAAATTGTGTTAAGCTGGCATAGTTCTTTTGCTTCCTGGACCTTCTTTGCCGTCTATTACTCTATTAGCGAGAGTAGTTGAGGGCATTGCTATGAAGATATATGGAGCGATGGCAAGATATATGGTAGCATGCCAATATGTATTAGCGAGAGTAGTCCATTTACATGCATGGTGTGCTAATGGTAACCATATCCAAGAATGGACCTTTTGCGGAGTTTAGTCCAGGCTCTTACTATACATCACTAGCTGTAGATATAATTTGGAATCGCATTCGATCTTTCAGGCAGTGACGGAGACACGAATATTTTTTAGGTATGGCGGGTTTATAAAGGTCAAACATGTATAATATAACTATCAATTATGCAAGGATGCACTAGAACATTATCTTAATATGTATATTACTATGTGATCAGCAAATATAACAGAAATCCAAAAGTAAAGCATTGGCACATAAAATACCTCACTAAATAAATCTTGTTGTTGGAACGAATACATACCCATAATAAAGCTTTATTTGGGTGCAGACTGGCCGCGTCGAACTCGAGCCGCCCATCCGCCGGCCACCGCGTTGAGTTCTCGGCTTCTTGCGCCGGCGCCGTCCACGGTCCCGGAACCACCGCATTGATCGATCAGATCGGAATACGAAGAGGAAGAGACGCGAGCAGACGAGGCCTAGGCTAGCTTCCCTTTCCCGCCGTGCGTTCTGGTAATTGACACCACGACGCCTATCTAGCTTCGCTCCGTATGAGTGTATGACCATATCACGTACGTATGCGTATGTATTTCAAATGTATAGTACATATACTCAGTATTTTTTATTTTTTTAGGTATGGCGGCCGCCAATGCTCGTCAGATACTTGACTCCGCCCCTGCTTTCAGGATCCTCGCAATAATGTCTTCTCTTTTATTCGATGTTGTGCCACATGCTGTAGCTTAGTTCTTTGCATCACGTCCCTCATGCTGCATATATGATTGCACCAAAGGTGTGCTAGCTGGCTAAGAGGTGTGGCCAAATAAAATGGGAATCTCACCAATATAATGCGGAGAATAAAAACTAGCAGCCAAATATATACAGAACTTTTTGTGTATGTGACAGACATGTCTATATCAACACATAGCAATGCACGAGACGAAGATCATGGGAGTAATCTGGAGTAGTCTTCAAATCTTCTGCCTCCTCTGTTACTGTCCTAAAAGTGCTATACAATCCATGGTTACTTCTATCGTAAAACGAATCTCTGGTCCTTGCTGTTGCTGTAATTTGCACATCACTGCTGGTCTCATCACTGTCGGATTTGTGAGAACCGATAGTAATGTACCTTCATTGCCGGTTATGAGCTTGAAAATAAAAAAATGGTTGGTGCTGGGCTAAAACCGGCAGTGAAGGACCACATCACTACCGGTTTGTAGCTTGAACCGGCAGTGTTTTGGCAGGCACTCATCACTGTCGGTTTAAGCCAAGAGCTGACAGTGATTGGGCACTATCACTATCGGTTCTAGCCAAGAACTGACGGTGATAAGCCTACAACACAAAAGGCTGCAGCCGTCCTCTCCTTTCTGCTCTCTTTCATCCCGAGAACAGAGGCGCGTGTTTGGACCCTTCCCTCCATTGTTGCGGCTGCTCTTCACCATGAAGCTAGTGCTTAGATTTTGAAGAATGGCTTGATCTTTTTTGCTTTAAGGTTAGTAACAAACATCTACTCCTTTGATTTTGTTGCTTAATTAGCTTCGTTTTGATGGCTACATTGCTTGATTCTCATTCTAGTTCTTTCTATATTCTAGAGAGCACTTTTCCAATTGGATACTTGTGCAAGGCTCAAATTGTGGTGAGTACATTATCCAAAAGGTTGGTGTCTATAAACACATTTAAATTCCTAGCTAATTATTCCATGGTGGTCAAGATCATCATTGTTAGTATGTGATGTTATAATTAGTTCTTAGAAGTAGAGTAGAATAGTTGTTCTTCAATATTGTGCAATAATTATTTTTTACTATGATTTTTAATTTACAGGGCTGGGGCTACCAATTTCAATTTTTAATAATTAGTGTACAATAATGTTTTTCAAAAATAGTACTTTCGAGCTACAATTGTTGTTCATGAAGCTCGATTTCTTATTAATTCTTTGTAATTATTGTCTCAGTATTTTTTGTGCAGAGATGGATCGAGAGTGGATGCATCTGTCCTGAACAGACAAGCAGTACATGCATGGCGTCAGCCAGTTTATCACCGATGCCAAAGCCCATGCTGAGAATGGGAACCCTATCTTCTGCCCATGCAAAGATTGCAAGAATACTTTCGTCAAATTGAGTCTATACGATCGTACTTGATTACCAAGCGTTCATGCCAAACTATACGATATGGACTATGCATGGCGAGGTTGGTGTGAATGTTCTGCAGGAAAACGATGATGATGTGGACATGCCTGATGTAGCTATCCACAATGCTGACGAGGAACCCGGTGTCAACACGGAACCTATGGCCACAGTTAATAATGTGTTTAGGAACACGCTAGCTGACGACACCAAGGATAACGATGGCATTTCTCAGCTGCTACGTAATATAGAGACCGGATCTTTTAGTGAAAGACTGCTGAGAAAGTTAAAGAAAATGAGACAAGATGGCAAAACGCCATTGTATATTAATTGTCCAATGAGCAAACTAGAAGCCGATATTATGCTGTTAGAGTTCAAATCGATAAACAGATTGAGCGATAAAGGCTTCGATTAGTTGTTAGGTATAATAAAGAAAATGCTCCTAGAAAAAACAAGTTGTCAGAAAAGACATACTTGGCCAAGCAAATGATCTGCCCCATCGGCCTCGAGGTTGAAAAAATCTACGCATGTTCCAATGATTGCATATTGTACCATGGAGAAAAATACAAAGACTTGGACAAGTGCCCCAAGTGTGAAGCTCCACGGTACAAGGAAGGACCGTCAGATGAGGGTATCAAGACTAGAGAAGGTCCCGTAAAGGTCGTTTGGTATTTCCCTATAGCTCCCCGGGTGCATAGGCTGTTTGCATGTGCAAAGTCAGTCAAGTTGTTGCGCTGGCATGGCGAAGAGCGTAAGAAAGATACAATGATGAGGCATCCCGCTGATGGGCATGACTAGAGGACTGCCAATACTATGTTCTATAAGGACATCGGTGGAGAGGTAAGGCACCTTTGATTTGCTTTGAGCACAGATGGGATGAATCCTTTCGACCAGGTTAGAAGCAATCATAGCACCTGGCCAGTGATGCTCTGTATATACAACCTTTCACCTTGGGTCTGTATGAAGCGGTCGTACATCCAGATGCCACTACTGATCCAAGGGACAAGACAGCCTGAGAATGACATTGATGTGTTTCTGGAACCAGTGATCGATGAACTAGTAGAGATGTTTGAAAAGGGTGTGCTGGATGTTTGGGACGAGTAAAAAAGGATCATGTCACGATCAAGGGAGTACTTATCGCTACAATCACCGACCTGCCAGGTCGAGGTTCGTTGTCCGGAGAGAAGACAAAAGGGTATACTGGATGTGTCGAGTGCTTGGACGACACCGATGCAGTAAATCTGCCAAATAACTCAAAGATAGTTTATATGGGACACCGTAGACTCCTACCTAAGAATCACCCTTACCGCAGGAACAGAAAAGATTTCAACGGTACTATTGAGAAACGCTTAGCTCCAAAATATCGAGACGGGCCTACGATACTTCGAGAACTCAACAAACTGGAGGTTGTCCTTGGGAAGGGGGACAATGCAGTAGCAGCGCTTGATGGGAGCGTTTGGAAGAAAAAATCGGTTTTCTAGAAACTACCTTACTGGCCATTTCTGAGTGTACGCCACTGTCTTGATCCCATGCACATCACTAAAAATGTGTGCGCTAACACTCTTAACACCTTGATGGACACCAGGGGGACATCGAAAGATTCACTAGCCACATGTGTGGACATGCAACACTTGGGAATCAAGAAGGAGCTGCATCCCGTGGATCTAGAGAATGGCCAGTTCGAACTTCCGGTTGCGTCATGGACATTGAAGAAGGAAGAAAAGCATACGCTTATTTCTTTCTTCAATGAACTCAAAGTCCCGATGGGCTACTGTGCGAACCCGAAGAGGCTAGTGAACATGAGAGAACTCAAGTTCAACTCTGACCCTATGAAGGCCCATGACTGTCATGTCATTATGACTTAGCTGCTCTCTGTTGCCCTGTGTGGTATCCTCCCCCCAAAGGTCCATGCCCCAATCATAAAGCTTTGCTCATTCTTCAACGCGATCTCAAAAAAGGTCATTGATGTGTCCACGCCAGAGCAGCTGCAGCGGGACATAGCTAAAACTCTCATTAGGCTTGAGATGCATTTTCCGCCGACTTACTTTGATATCTCATTGCATCTGCTCATTTATCTTGTTGACCAAATTAGAGCCCTTGGCCCAATGTACCTGCATCAGATATTTCCTTTTAAAAGATTGATGAAAGTTTTTAGGAGGTTTGTTAGGAACAGATTCAGGCCAGAAGGGGGCATGGTTGAAGGATGGTCAATGGAGGGGGTCATTGAGTTCTACACATATTATCTGGACATCAAAAGGGTCAGAGTTCTAGAATCTCGTCATGAGGGAAGACTACGTGGCAAAGGAACGATCGGGGAGAAATCTGTTACAGTCGACAACCCTGTTTCTTTCAGACAGGCACAATTCGTTGTTCTCTAGCAAGCCGAGGGTGTGATGCCATACATTGACAAGCACAAGCAATCGCTGCAAACTCTGTATCTGAGCAGGTCACAGACTTGACTGGATAAAAAACATAAGGAGAAATTTGTTAGCTGGTTGCGACGTCGCTTGCTTGGAATAAAGTTGGGTAATCAACTAGATGCCTTAGCCAAGGGACCTTCGAGTACATATCTTAAGTACCAAGGGTATGAGATCAATGGATTCATATTTTACACAAAAAAGCAAGATGGAAAGAGCACATATTAAAATTGTGGTGTTCGTTTTGATGCTCATGACGAGAACGGCAACGTGCAGGTGACATACTATGGTTTCATAGAGGAGATATGGGAGCTAGCCTACGGTCCATTGAAGGCAGCTCTTTTTCGCTGCCAGTGGGTCCGGCTCGAGGAAATCAACACTGACAGCGAAGGGTTCACTACCGTTGATCTTACTAAGACCACATACAGAGACGACCCCTTCATCCTTGCAAGAGATGTTATGCAAGTCTTCTATGCAAGGGACAACAAGATAAAATGAAGGCTAAAAGTAGTCCTAGAAGGGAAAAGGAAGATTGTTGGTGTCGATGGAGTGACGGACGAAGAAGACTACAGGGGCTATCAGGAAATGCCTCCATTCGGGGCGAACGTACCCCTACCTATCCTTCAAGAGGGTGATGAACCTGCTTACATACAAATTGATCACAATGAGGCCCTCATTATTGATGCACCCAAAGATAGTTAGATTATTGTTAACTATGTAATCATTATGCAGACGTTGTATCAGTAATTCACACTGAATATTTAATTTATATTTTGTGCGCATCTCTATAATTTAATTATTGACTATGTAATCAAATATTAAGATGATGTTCACAAACACTATCATTTGATAATTATAGACTATTAATTAATTATCATAGAATTAAATAATCATGACACATTTTTTTGTGTTATTTTAGAATATAAACTAACTACATTATTTCTATTAATAAATAAATAAAGAAAAGCAAACTAAGCAAACACCCTATCCTAGCTCAGCGGTTAAGGCTACGCACTCTATACTCTGAGACCCATGCTCGAATCCTAGGCGGGCCAAACTTTTTTGATTTTGCATTTATTATTTAGTAGTGCATTACGATGGGATAAAAGAAAAAAATAAAACCATTCTAACCGAACTCCCTATCCTAACTCAGCGGTTAAGGCCGCGCACTCTCGACCTCGTGACCCGCGCTCGAATCTCAGGCGGGCCAAACTTTTTTATATTTTTTACAAAAAGGCTGTGATGGCAGGCTCCAAACCGATAGTGTTTTTTTATATTTTTTACTTAAAGATGGCGGTAGGGCCCTTCATTGTCGGTTTTGGTTTTAAAACCGGTAGTGATAACTTCTATCACAGTCGGTTGCTCAAACCGACATAGAAGGCCCAATTCATTATCGGTTTTTAAACTAAAACCGACAGTGATGTGTAGATGCTCCTCACATACCAACAGTGCTCCCATGACCACAACAGTTGGAACACTGCTCCCACCTACCCCAACAACTTTAGTTTAGAAATAAAAATGTACCATGACTGCTAGCCCCTATAAAATGGCCCTCGGCCAGGAGCTAGCCTCTCCATGCATGTTGGTTTCAGCCAGGCCTTATCAGCCATGATACAATATTTTTCGCTTACAACAAACCACAGATATCGTTATGCATCGTAGTCCACCAAAATGGTGCACACAAGAGGTACTAGAAGAATGCTACTGAAGATAGAGCAACGCCAAAGATTGGAGATGCCACGAGGTTCACAGAGCCATCCACTGTGGTGCTGAGCTGAATCCAATGTGCTCTGGAGTATATCGAGAAAAAAACCATGTACAGCAGAGGCATGGATTCATCGATGCCACCTTATCATCTCCAATCGGTATAGCTCGTAGACCACCTCGGTGCTGTTGTTTGAACCCTAGTTGGTTCAAGAAGAATGCTACTGAGGTGGTTAAATTATAATGTGTTGATACACATTGATGGTAACATTGACCTGTACGTAAATAGGTCTTTGTTATCGTATATGGAATTTTAGTGTAAGGTCTTTGTTATCGTATATGTAACTTATTTCTAATTTTTTGTAATTTTTTTATGTATTTCATTACTATCTAATTAAATATATTGTTCTTGTTAAAACTTTCCCACTGTAGTATCTAAATATATATATCCTTTACATATATGCACCTTCACTGTCGGTTCTATTTAGAAACCGATAGTGATAGCCACCTTCACTGTCGGTTCTATTTAAAAACCGGTAGTGATGTCCATGCCCCCTATATAAAACAAACTGCCAGCCATATACATCGATCCCACCCACCCACGAACTCTCTCAGTCTCATTTCTCACGTTTCACTCTTACTTCTCAAGACATCCACTCTCTCTCTACGTGATTTGGTCATGGCTCCTGCATTTTTCAATGGTATTGATATATTGTCTTCTCCAATATTATATCTATATTCATTTAATCTATATTTATATTCATGTTTCTTTGCATTCTACATTTATATATATTCTTATTCCTTGCATTCGATCTATATTTAATTATGTTGCCACATTTTGCTAGGAAGAATTTTTTTGTACATATATTTTATGTTCATATTTTTTTGCATTTTATCGATTAGGTGGTATGAACAATAGACCTCCTCCACCACAAGAACCAGGTTTCCACCCTGGCGATGAGCCATTCGCTCCTAATGTGGCCATTCCACAGTTCCCTGTTCCAGCTATTGTATGAAATATTTTCCAACATCTTTTGTTTTTTGATGCTAACAAATAAGTGTAATTAGTTTAATATCATTGTTGCATGCATATATGTCGCAGACTATATCTCCAATAGATTGGCTGTGAACAGCACTGAGCTGGTTCTTTATCTCGGACATCGTCGAGAACACGACATGTAATGCAAGTGGTCGGCTATGGACATGTGAACTCAGTTTTTTCATCCCTGTGAGGGGTTCAAATCATCGGAACCATATCCATGGGATGGAAATACAGAGCGGACGTGATAAGCGCCCAATTAAGTGCCATGCGCATCTGTTTAGAGGCACTTCGATGTATTTGCTATGATGTGCCTGATTTCTCGCACTTCAAAGCACTTGCTTTGAATGCTGGTGATATCCCTGTCCCGTAAGCAAGCGAATGGTTTGCGAGCTACAACCATACGGATGTGGTAAAATGGTCACTTATACTTAAGTCATGGTTATTTGTTGTTTATTATTGTAATAACATTCTCTAATTTTTTTTCTTTTTCTCTACATGCAGATTGCGCTATAGGACCTTACCTATGTTGCATGTGGCTTGTGGGCTATTCTAGACCAAGCTACGGAGCAACTCAGGTACGGTTGGGACTTCTACAATGGAAACCTCGGTCAGGTCACTATAGAAGGACGCTAGTACTGCATAAGGATTACTAACAGGGGTAGTGGTTATTTAGTAGGTTACATCTATGGCCGACCATTCTTTCGGTATTGTGAGGCACGAGAGAGTACACTTATACGGGCATTGGACTTCATCGATACAAGCGGATATATAATCCATGACATCAATTACCATATATGGCTACAGAGGCATGTTAGTGTGCGTGGCCCGATCGATCCCGGCAGTAATTCCGATAGTAATTAATGTTTATTTAGCTAGGTTTTCAAGGTCGTAGTTTAATTGAGTTCTAATTTTAATATGTATGGCTTTGTGTGTTTAATTATTGTCATGTATGTAATTCGTGTAACATTTGTTGGGCAACTAAAAATATACATTCTGATGTTGTATTGGTCTCAAAATTATTCTCAGCCTTGCACGTGCCACGTGTGAAGGAAACACCAAGTTTGGGATTTTTTGGAGATGGTTTGCTACTTTATGAGGTTTAATTAAATTTCAGCACGACGACACCTATTAATTATAGGTTGAACTGAGTTTACCCACAAAAAGATCCGGAATGGTGCCAAACTTTTACACAGGCTCTAATGTACCCTAGGGATAAGAATTTTATGGAGGTGGATAAAAAAATCTATTGGGTCCAAGATGAAATTCAACCTCTTTTGTCTCATTTGGCACAGAGAAAAATATCATAAATATAAAAATGATTAGAAAAACCTAAGATCCTGTGTGGGTTCTTCATTTGGGTGTATATGCTTGCTAAAAAAATTTCAAGCCATTTCGACATAGGCGGAGTATACATGCTTCACAGAGGTACATGTGCTCTTTCATCGAACCATGACTATACACATATGTTATCAAGGTTTCTGTGGTTCATAGGCATTCCAGTGTCGTATTGGTCTCAAACTTTTTCTTAGGCTTGCACATGCCACGTATGAAGGAAACACCAAGTTTGAGATTTTTCGGAGATAGTTTGCTACTTTCTGAGGTTTAATTGAATTTTCGCGCGACGAAACCATTTAATTATAGATTGAACAGAGTCTACCCACGAAAAGATCCGAAATGATGCCAAACTTTTACACATGCTCTAATGTGCCCTAGGGATAAGGATTTTGTGGAGGTGGATGAAAAAATCTATTGGGTCCAAGATGAAATTCACCCTCTTTTGTCTCATTCAGCACACAGAAAAATATAATTAATAAAAAAATGATTACAAAAACCTAAGATCCTGTGTGGGATCTTAATTTGGGTGTACAAGCTTGCCAAAATAATTTCAAGCCATTTCGACATAGGAATACATATGCTTCTATTTATTCAGTATATAAAAGAATTTTTTTAATATATATAAACATCACTATCGGTTTCAAAAAACTAGTAGTGATGAGAAGAAACCGACAGTGATGCTTGTTATCACTGTCAGTTTATTTTGAAAACCGACAGTGATATATATAAAAAAAATTGTGCCAGCCCTTGGGTTTGAGCTCGGGTCTCGGGCTACAGAGTTCAGACACTTAACCGCTGCGCTAGTATAGGATGTGTGCTATGGTTTATTTATTTTATCTTTTTGACCTTTAGACCGCTTAATAAATTATAAAATTAAACCAAAAAAATTGGGTCGCCCGGGATTCGAACACGGGTATCAGGGGCTAAGTTGTGGGGTCTTAACCGTTGAGCTAGTAGGAGGTATTCGAAAGAAGTTGAAAAGATAAGTTACTTATGCTATAACCGCTACACGGCAATCACTGCCGGTTTAAAGAATGGCCTGGCAGTGATGTACCCATATCACTATCGGTTTCTATTTACAACCGGCAGTGATGTACCCCCATCACTGTCGGTTTCTAATTAGAATCGACAATGATGAGGTCTGGTATAAAAGCCCACCGCGGGTTGAAATTATCTAAATTTCAACCCCACGCCAACCGTTCCCAGCCCCGTGCTCCTCTTCTTCGACACCGACGCCCGTGCACCACCCCATGCCGGAGCACCCGTCCACTGCCCCCTGCGCCGTCGTTCCTAGCCCCACGCTCCTCTTCTTCGACGCCGAGGCCCGTGCACCGCCCCACGTCGGAGCACCCGTCCACCGGCCCCCGCACCGCCGTTCCTAGCCCTGCGCTCCTCTTCTTCAATGCCGACGCCCGTGCACCGCCCCACGCCGGAGCACTCCCCATGCCATCCACTGCTCGACGCCAGAGCACCACCAAGGCCTTCAGGAGCGCGCGTGGACAGCTGCTTTCCCACCCCCACGGCGAGTGCATGGCTCACTGCCCGCTAAGTGTTAGATGAAATGCCCCACGGTTGTTGTCTTTCCAATAGCAGCCGATTCCTATTCGATTGAGTTACATGCTGTTACTCCTTGGTTTAGCTATCCTTATATGTACATGCTGTTACATAAACCAGTTAGTTTTTCCCTGAAGAGATTATGCTACCTATTGATTTGTTGAGGACCTAGTAATCATGGCCCTAAACTATTTAAGAACCATTGGTGTTATTTGCATGTTGTCACAACAAGTTACAGTCTGTTCGGTTGGCTGGTTCGTATCATTGCTGGTTCATGAAGAAGTACTGCTGGCTGGTTTGTGTGAGAGAAAAATACTGTTCTGGCTGAAAATTTACGATCGTTTATGACAAGCCATGGCCAAATGAACAGGCTGTTATTCCTTCGAGTAACAGCTAAGTGACCCTTTGCGTTGTGTGTAGCCTAAGTATTTAAACATTGATCATCAACACCTCTTGACATAGTTAGATTGAATATGTGACAATGATATGAGCATATCTGTTTCGAATAGTAGTTGCATAATGTTATGATATCTCTGTACTTTGTAATTATTGCAAGCAATGGAAACTAGCAGTCAAAGGTACACGTTAATGACTTGGACGTCTTATTTGTGACGGTAGGGAGTGTTCTGTTTGTGTAAGGGTTAGATAAGAATTTCTGCTCTTGCTTAAGCAATGATGGATTCTTATCAAATGTGTACAGGTATAATCGCTATAGGTAGAGTGTCAATTGATTTTGATGGAATGTATAGCATGCTTAAAAAAAGGCATCTATAGATGTTTGTTCTAGAAAAAAAGTTAAAAACAACTTTTAAAATTGGCTCGGCAGCAGCAGCAAGTATGATTACTAAACCACATTGATCTCCGAATAATAAACAGTCCAATTATTGAGGTTATTTTTTTTATCATGTCAAGGATAAAGAACATTAAATAGATTTAGTTTGGCCATATAACTTGAATAATAACTCTTGTTCAGTGAGTTACCATTATCACTTACCACATGCCTAATTTACTTAAATGTATAGGCAACCATGGCATGGTTTGTAGTGCATGTTGGTCACATGCCTAGGATTTATCAAACATGGAAAGATTGCTATGCTCAAGTCAATCGCTACCCTGGTAATTTGCACAAAAAATACAACACAGAAGCTGAAGCTTTGAGGGTCTACTATAGTCATCCGGCCTACCTTGCAAACCATGGGCAATTGGCCTACCATGGTCCAATGAATGCAAACCATGGCCATCCGCTGGCACTGGAGATCGAAGAGAAGCCACCCGCCGGAGATGTGAAGATTAGGAGAATTGCTCCTTGGTCTTGGAAAGATGTCATGCTTTTATTTATGGCTATGGTCCTCGCTTTTCTTATTTGGATGTTGATGTAGGCTTAGTTTCATAGAACAGTAGGTGGACTTTGTTGTATGTGGTCAATCAAACAATGAATTTGTTCTAGGTGAACATATGCTATTATTTGACTTTGTTGTATGTGGACTTATTATTAGACTTTGCATTAAACATATTATATATATATGAACATATGCTATTAGTAGTTGTCCATGGCCAAAACTAACCACGATCATGTCATAGCCATGACTCATCGTTGGCTGTTACCCCATTGCCGAAGAATAGATCAGCAACAAGAAGCGGCTGATATCGCTGGGATAGGAGAGCCGCATGATTCGACAAACGGTGACAGTGTCAATCAGATCAATGAGAACAAGCAGCCATGGACCCCGTCCGACCTGCTCGATCTGGGTCAAAATGACCAAGATGGCCAAGTAACTTTGGTATCATATGACTATGTAGCCACACATGCTAATCAATTGAGAGGGTCATAGCTTACTTGGTGTCTCTAGCAGGAGCCTCCACCAGCCGAGGAGCCAGAGGGTTCGGGTAGCAGGAAGGCTAGATCCAAGCGAGGCATGTCAAAGATTCCTGTTGGTAGGAATGCACACTGGCATATTACTGAGTTTGATGAATTCAGGGATCCACTCTCACCGCCTACAGCTTTGACCAAATATAAGACTATCCTTGGGTTACTTGTTAGGGACTTCATCCCGATTAAGTATAGGAAGTGGATTGGGAAAGATGATGACTGCCTACAGCTTTGACCAAATATAAGACTATCCTTGGGTTACTTGTTAGGGACTTCATCCCGATTAAGTACAGGAAGTACAGGAAGTACAGGAAGGGAATTCAAGGATCCACTCTCATTCCGATTAAGTACAGGAACTGAGCAGGAAGAATAAGGAGAATTCATAGAAAGCGACGAATCTTCATCATCTCGGCTCTCGTGGCTATGCCAAAAAGATGCCAGAATTTGAAGCAAAACTTCAAAAGATGGATCGCCTTGCTAAGGAAGGCGTTCAGGTTGAGACTATCGATTGGGAGCCTAGATTGGTATTATACTGTATGGGGAGAAATGTATGGCACGTCGAGGATAGGAGCTTTAGCTCCTCAAAGCAACCCATGAGCGAACTCATCCAGAGGATCTCCTAGGTAATTGAGGAGGTGAGGCAAGGGACTCGCACTTCTAATAGGGAGAAAGATGTTCTCACCTAAGCACTCGGAACCAAGGAGCACCCTGGTCGCACTAGAGGAACCGATGTTGTTCCTTGGAAACTAGCTTTCCCCCAAGAATCTAACACTTATCGGAGCTGCTCAAGGGGTAGAGCGGAACATGAGGCAGAGCATTTGAGGAGACTAAAAGAGATGGAAGACATAATGGAAGCATGGATTGAGGTGACCGTTGAAGCATGAGTCGAGCAAATTTTGCTGCCCAAGGGGTCAGTAGTACCATAAAACCCTACTCCTACTACCTTTAGCCCACAGTTTAGGGGTCACAGCAGCTACCGATCGACCCCGCTCGACGAAGAAGAGGCAAATGTGCCTCATCCGGTGGATGACATCACTAAACCCATCAATGTCAGGTTGTACATCTGTCAGGAATGGACAAAGGACAAGGTGGTGCTCGGCTAGGCCTGGCCTGTGGGAGACAGGACAATTAATGGCCGCCCAATTCCACTAGGGTGTGCTCGCGTCACCATTGACAGAATACTTGATAAGAAGTATAACAAGATACCCATTGAGTACCCCATAGCGGAAGACAGGCCAAAACTTGGTCACAACAAGGGCTCTCAAGTGGCCTAGCGTAAGCGCTTCATTAAGCTTGACCATCAATTGTCCTCTGATGATGAGGAAGATTGCGAGTCTTCGCCCACCCGCGATGATCACTCATCATCTCCCAACAGAGATCACTCCCCTCCTCTTCCAGAGCCATCACCCCTGAGAAGACAGAGGTCTCCTTCTATTCCTCCTCATCCGACTCCATCTTCATCAGCCCTAAGAAAAGAGACTCCTCCTCCTCCTCCTCCTCCATCTTCATCAGCGTCGGGAAAACAGAATTCTCATCGTCATCCTCCTCCTCCACCTCAGCCCAAAACAAGATCAAGGATATCCTCACAGTCGTAGAAAAGGTCCTTGGATTCGATCGTTAATGCTCCCAAAGTGGACCAACAGAAAAGAAAAAGGCCGTTCAGTGGCAGCATTACCACCTTGATGAAAGAAAAATTTACAGCACACATCTTGAAGGAAGATTGTGTTAGTTTCTTCAATCTCTGTGCCTCACTGCCTTCGTTTTTGTTGAAGTCCGAATTCGAAAGGCAAACATAGAATAAATATGCTACAACAAGAGACGAAGAAACACACAATAAAGATTTAAGGAACATACAGAAGTACGTCGAAGACAACCTAGGATTAACCATAGAAGAGGTCGTGACCATCTATTATGATGTACAAGGGACGACAACATTGGCAATGAAGTATGAAAGGGGCAATCTTTTGGTTCCCGATCATGAGTATAAAAATCTGACAACATATATGCGTCAGTTATATGAATATTACATGGCTCAAGCAACAGAGATGGACGACTTTAGTTTTGAGGTTATTATCAGTTCGCCACATGTTTTCCATTATCCTAAAGAAGAGAAGTTCGATGTCGAGTGGGAGTGCTTGTTCCAGCTATACCAGAAACGCTCTCTCGATGTTCAAATGTTGACGCCGTGGACTATGTAAGTACCTACATGCACGATTTTACAATTAACTACTCTCTTGAGACACAAATTGTTTACTTTTGAGCACTTCCCATGATTTTATGTAGGTGTATAGCAAAATTTTGCATTCTAAAAAGCAAATGGGATTACATAGGCTTCTTGGACCCCATGCGAGTCAATGAGAGGACATGTCTAGGCCTCTATGGATGTGATGTGGAAGACCTGAAATAGAGATTGATTGCTGTTTTCGATGAATTCACGATGAAGAAGAAAACCCACATACTTCTAGCCTACAACTACGAGTATGTGTTCTCGGCTTTTAATTTTATGCTTCTTTTTTCGTTAAGATTATTCGATAATTAGGATTCTGTGATTGCAGCAACCATTTCGTCTTCATTTGTGTTAATCTTGCCAAAAATCTACTCGAGGTGTGGGACTCGAAGAAAAAACCATTTCATCATCTAGATGCACTGGTGGCAGTGCTGAATTAGTAAGCGATCCTAATAACATATTATTTTCTAATCACACATACCGCTTTCTAATGTTTCTCCTTTTAATGTTGCTAAGTGTCCGAAGAAGACATATCGGTGGGACGTCGGTCCCATTCAAGGTTGTCGAAATGGAGGGGAAGTACCTATCATAGCCGGCGGAAAACAATGAATGCGGGTTTTATGTAATGTGGGTAATGCTTCGCTATATCGGCGGGAAATAGGAAGAAGCCGATAAGTTGGTGTGTATAATCCCCATTTCATTTATGTCTATTAATAATTCAACAAATTGATTTACTGTTCCTCTTTGGATATCATCTTTTTTTAACGACAGTGCAAGAAATATAACCAGGAAAGGCTGTTAGACATGGAGATCATCGCACTGCAATCGGAGCTGGCAAAATTCATCTTAGCCGAGGTATTGGAAAAAGATGGAGTATTTTTCCATTGCACAATCCGTGAAGTACAAGGACTAGTATGGCCCAGAAAGGCTCGCCAGATTATTGTAAGAAGTCCGAGAAGCATGTGTGAAGTTCAAGAATATTTCTTTTTTATTTTGAGGGATCGAGACGTGGATAAGAACATTTGAATTATAATCGTAACATTTGAAATGTTTAATATTGATGGACCTGTCGTCTACATAGCGTATATAAAGCGAAACCCGATTCCACGAAAATTATAAATTAAAATAAATTATAAAACAATAAAATACGAACGGGCCATCACCGTCGGTTAGCAACAAACCGGCAGTGTTGCCGTAACCATCACTGCCGGTTAGAAACAAACCGACGGTGTTGGCTTGCTCAACAATGTCGGCTTGAACCATGAATCGACACTGATAGTTACGACAACGCTGCCGGTTTGATCCATGAACCGACACTGATATTTACTACAACACTGTCGGTTTGATCCATGAACCGACAGTGTAGACTTACTCAACACTGCTGGCTTGAGCCAAGAACCGATACTCTTGAAGCAACCGTCACTGTCCGTTAGCACTACGAACCGGCAGTGTTGTTCAACTAGACACTGCTGGTGGAGCCAGGAACCGACACTGTTTCCTGTAGATCAGTGTTGGTTTTTAAGGACCGACAGTGATATCAACCCCCCATCACTGCCGGTATGCCACTGTTGGTTTAAAATCCAGCATTGAAGTGGGTTTTTAAACCGACAGTGATGTCCAGATCTGAGTAATGCTGTCTACAACCTCAGCAACCCCTGTCCCCAACTTGTCCATCACCTGCACACCCAAAGTTTCAGCCTCCATCACCACCAGATCAGCCAGAATTGTCACCACCGGCAGAGTCAGCAGTAGCTTCGTCGGAGCCTCTCTTTGGAGAGAAGGTTCATGTGCCACCAGGCAGCAGCGGCAGCACCGGGGGAGCGCACCCCATGAACACCACAAGTCACAGTGAAGCCATGATCACCACCGCTGCCTCGGTGCCTCCTCATCCATTGCTTTCATGTTCAACTCCTCCACATGCTGGTGACGAGCTCTCAAGGTATCAGCACTATTCAGCAGCTTGAGAGGACGCGGGCCATGGAGAACACAAAACATATCGCGATGTCACCTGTCCTCGGAAAAGATTGGTGATCAATTGACTAGAGTTGATTGGAGATCAATTGATTAAAGTTTTCCTAGCGTGGTTTTTGTTTTGGTTTTTCTATTTTTTCCCAGCGTGCTCCCACCAAAACAAAAGCAACTTCACCTCTGTCTAATACTCAATTGGAATTTGATTTCTATTGCAGTTATGATCAGCCCTTATTTAATTATTTATTTGAACCCCACCTTTCACTAACTCACGCGTGGAAAAATGTGTCGAACAAAATAAGATCTATAGATTATTATTTAGACAAAGTCTTTTTTTTTTTAAATCTTCATTAAAAATATTTTAAAGCTTGTAGTCGGACTACATATAACATTACAGTTGCAACAATAGATTACGATTTAGTTACAAGTTAATTTAGTGTGTAGTTATAAATAATACCATGTTAGACAGAAATAATACATAAACAACTATACATTACACACAAAAATAGAGTTACAACATGGATTACTACTCAATAACAACATGATTTAGTGTGTAGTTGGAAATACTATGGTATACAGAAACAACACATGAACAACTACTCAATGCACACAAAATATAGCTGCAACATGGATTATTATTGAACTACCGTTTGATATAGTGTGTAGATGTAAATTCTATGGTATATAGAAATAACACATAAATAACTACATATTGCTCACAAATGTAGTTGCAATATGGATTACTACTCAGTTATAACTTGATTTATTACGTAGTCGTAAATACTATGGTATACAGAAACAAAACATAAACAACTACACATTGCAAAAGAAATATAGTTGCAACATGGACTATACTCAACTAAGACTTGATTTATTTTGTAGTTGTAACACAAAATACTATGCTATACAAAAACAATGCATAAAAATACCCAATGCACACGGATTGTAGTTGCAACATGAACTACTACTTAATTAAAAAGTGCAAAATGAAATGCAAAATTAGAACCATAGATACACAAATAATTCTACTTACAAAAATAATGTTCAGAGGAGTTGGTTTTTCAATTACATCAGGAATAGGACAAACAACATGCTTGTCTATAGCAGTATCATTGTCACTAAACCTTGGATCCACTAAAAGTTTAGTGTTATCTGGTAAAGCATGAGTAATTTTTTGTTTTAATTGTCCAAACAACACATAGTTTTGTTCTGCTGTTATTATATAAAAAAATAGAGCAAAGTAAATTACATAAACCAATTTAAAGTAAGGAAAAAAAATAAAATAAAATTTCACTTAAATGATAGTTAAAATGTTCAAACCCCTAGCTTGCCAACATGTTCAATGTGAATACAAATAGCATTTTGAAGCTCAAGTGAGATAGGTTCTCGCTTTGAATGAGTGCAAACACCGAGAGGTTTTGCACCAAAAGTACCATAACCTAGCACAATCACTACCTATAACAAATGAAGACACAACAACAATAACTACAATAGCATTAGCATAAACCAAACCAATACAATGTTTTTTTTGTATACCATAGTATTTACATCAACACACTAAATCAAGTTGTATTAAGTAGTAATCCATATTGCAACTACACTTTGTGTGTAATGCGTAGTTGTTTATATGGTATTTCGGTAAAAAAAGTATCCTCCAACAACTTCTTTAAATTGTTATCCAAATATAGCCAACTTAGAAGTAGAAGACAGGGATTGGTCAAGAGAAGCTTGTAGAGGAGCCAGGCTGTCGGCATCCTCTCCTACTTGTACCTTGGTGAATGAAGCTATTCTTCGAGTGAAGTTCAGGATCTTCTATTGTAACTTTGATCATTTGCATTGCTTAAGTGTTGTTTATATTATTTTTGTTCTTGGGTTTCACCACTTGATTCGAGTGCTCCGATCTTAATTCATCGAGGCCTAGATTGGAGTAGTGGGTCTATAGATTGAGCATGGTTCTTAGGCTATAGCTTGCTTGTGTTTACCGCTAGGCCTCTGGTATGTTAGTGGCATGTGGTGACCACCCTGTCCATCCTCTGTATTCTACCACGATAGGTCTAGTTATTTTGTAGGGCTCGTGGCATTTCATTTTTAATCAATCTTCTGGGTTGGTTAACCGGATGCGCCCCAAAGTAAACACCCATGATATAGTCTTTTCTTATTCTTGCCTTAGTTCATAGAAACCACAAAAATCCTCTCTACATGTTATCTTTTAGCCTTGCTCTATCCTTGGACAAACTTAGTTCTTGCTCTATTCAGTTCACGTTCCCCGTGGAAATTTGATACCTTGGAATACTCCTAGGTGAAGGCTACATTGGTATCCGTGCAATTGTGGATTTATCTGTTGCCATATCAAGTGTCCACAAGCTTTTTGGCGCCATTGTTCGGGAATGGTAGGTTTTCTAGTTTAGAACTGAGTCATCTAGTTATCCTTTATCTTTTATATTTCATACCATCGATCACATTCCTATCATTCAAATCGCTGCTCTAAAGGGTGCTAGTTTGGAGCCACCTCCATCATCAAAACCTATCATTACCGATATCTATGAACTTTGACCTTGTTTCATAGCTAAAGTTTAGGAGCAATATTTTGCTAGGAAAGAAGATGAAAACCCATATACTCATCTTCAAGAGTTCGAGCAAGTGAGTTCACGCCTTCACATTTCAGGCATGTCACATGAAACTCTTAAGTGAAAGTTATTTCCATTCTCTTTGATGGGATTGGCAAAACTATGGTATGCTCGAACCATAGAGAGTGCACAAGGAGAGTGGGAAGTTTTGCAAACCAAGTTCTGTTTAACCTTCTTTCCTATCTCCCAAGTCATCCGCCTTCTAATAGAGGTCCTAAGCTTCAAGCAAAAAGAGAAGGAATCGCTAGGTGTTGCAATGGGCCCGCTTGATGGATCTTTCTTCATCTGGCCCTGATTTGCTATACCCAATCCTATGCTTTTACAACATTTTTATCTAGGTCTTAGTGATAAATTTGCACATTTCCTTGACATCGCCTCAGGAGGAGCCTTCTTACATCTTTCTACTAGTGATGGGAGAGCTATCCTCGATACAATCCTTGAATACACCGATGTCCATGATGACTCCCCTGAAGAAAAGGACAATCCAATCCCATGCAAGAAGAAGAAGTTTTGACAGTCGAATCGTTACCAAATCCATCCAAAGATTCAACTGCCAACCATAATCCTGAACCATTCGTATGGACACCAAAGGTAGAAGAAATTCATCCTTTGGTGTTTCCCTTGGAATTCAAGGAGGATCCCTCCCCTGATGTTGGAAGTTACATTCAATTATCCAATTCAACAGAGATATTTGGCATCCTTGACCCCAAATCATTGTCTTTTTGACCTATCTCAACATTTGGTTGCAGAGGAGCCCCTTGAATCAACATCATCTTACACCTTAGAAATTGAATCTATATATGATGATCTCCATCCTTGTTTCTTTGATGATCCAAACCACAGAGGCACCTCAAACCACTTGGTTGACATCGAATAGCAGCACAAATCGTCTGAGGCAAGGATCCCCATCCCAATGGAGGATGAGGATGGAAATCCACTCATAGAATGCCATAGACAAGAGATGATGGATGAAAATGTTTGTTCTATGGACATTCTCGAGGGATCAATTATGGAGTCCAAAAAGGAGGATCATGAGGGTGAACATCAAAGCTATATTTTAGAAGAGCCACAAGATCTATGATTTCATGAGAAATCTCTAGAGTTGCTCATCTCTTATATGCCACTTGCACCTATGGGAGTTGCAACCATCCTATGCTTCTCTTCCTTCAAATGTTGAAGAGGTTGGTTGTGGATGCTTCTATCTATCACAAGTATTCCAAATCTCATAGTGGCTTTGGCACATGTCACTGCCGATTAACGAGTACACCCACTAGATATCATCTTGTCACTGTCGAGTCTAGAACCAACGCTGATAGTGAGCCCCATCATTACTAGTTGCTCTTTGCTGGACTCACAGTACACCCTTGCAAATGAAATTAGTGCCAAGTAGCGATGATGGAGCTAGCAGATGGCAATCAAGAAGAGGCTTCATTTAGGTACTTCGGGTCTAAGAGTCTATGCTGGTGTGCATTACGAGACTAAGGGGGTATTTGCGATTGCTCCACAAGCTCTGCTCCACAAACTTCACCATGGAGCAGCTGCATAAAAAAATTGGAGTTTATGAAGCACCCCTTTAGTTGCTCCCATAACTCCACAATTTTTCTTGGAGCAGAGTTGCGTGGAGTTAAACCTGTTTGTCTAAAAACATGGAGGGGAGTTGAAAAACGTGGAGTGGAGCAGTCCCACACACCCGCTAACATCACTCAAAGAGGTGCAAAGTTTTATGCGCCTGAGTATATAACAGGTACTGATCCATTACTTACTATGTAGAATAAGGAGGTAATAGTAAGCATGCATTGGTTGCACCATGATAACAAGTATAAGAGCATCTCCTTTTCTCTTTATGAAAAGTAAGAGCAACTTTTGAAGGTGACCCTGTCATTTATATATACTGCATCCTACCTGACCTATCTACCTACAAAAGATTATTCCCCTCAGAAAATAAACATTAGTACAGAAACATGCTTTACTCCCGGTTGGGAAACCCCTTCAGTCCCGGTTTCCCAACCGGGAGCACGAATCTAGGACTAAAGGACTCCTCCTTTAGTTCCGGTTTCTTGCCCAAGACTAAAGGTCCACCTTTAGTCCTAGTTGGTATTACCAACCGGGGCTAAAGAGGCCTCCCTGCCTAGCCACGTGGGTCGACCCTTTAGTCCCGGTTGGTATTACCAACCGGGACTTAAGGTTTTCTCTTTTTTTTTCTTCATTTTTTGTTTCTATTTTCAATTGCTGATTCATTTTGGTTTTCGAATATGTTTTTGAATACACATTCTACGCTGCTAATAATATACGTATTCTACACGCTTATAATGTTCGAACATTTTGTACAAACTAAAGTATGAAACTAACGTATATATTACAAGCATATACATATATTGTACGTTATTTTATGTACATATAATATGTATATATATATTACAAATAAAGCTTGCATTGTATATTCTATCATATCTTTGGGATAATAAATTTACTCCATCTGGTTTGGATTCCATGTTTCGTTCATGTCATTGTAGAACTCGCCGACGGGGTTTAAGACCTGGTCATTAAGAAATCCTGCTATGGTCTCTTGAATTGCTTTTCAGTTGGTCATGTCGTATGACTTTTTCCTTCAACCATGGAGTCTTCAATAAAAGTTAAAGGAAAAGTATTAATATATATATATATATGTGTTGGTCATGTTATTACTTATATATATGAGCAATAAAAGAAATTGTGAATATATGAATATATTTATATAACGTACTTTGAGGATCTCTTCAGGAGTTCTTTTTGCGTACACCTTGATGAACTTGCAAACATAGTATCCGCAGTAGTTGTTCCCCTGTTCTTGTCTCAGAACCCACTTTTATGAGAAAAAGATCCAGTAAATTTAAAGCATGCATGGTGTTAATTGAATTATATATATATATATGTATATGTAGCTAGTACTTACTTTGTGTGCGATTACATCCAGTGGCGCTTTGCAATGTTTCATGTGGTGTTCCTCAATAAAACTTTTCCAAACACTACGCCCAATAAAATAATAAATTAATTTGGCCTTTAATAATTGTTGCAGTTAAGAGATCGGGGTATATATAGTTGCTAGAGAGACCAAATTACCCTTGGATAATATCTATCATGTCTTGGTACTCTGTTTGCTCTTTTCTTAATGAGTCTAAGATGCTCAACCGACTATTGACCATATCGATGACCATCAATATCCAGTGATTGCTGCATATGTTTTTATACACAAATATGATTGACATTAACTAGAGTCAATATATATGGGAGATAGCTTAGCTAGTAAGTAAATAATTGAACAAATGTCCATATGATCGACATTAATTATTTAACACTCACTTGAAGTTGTAGGGGAAGAGTATGTCCTTGTTTTGTTGGTTCACTAAGAACCTCATGAGATTTTTTCTCGAGTTCAGCTTTCCATTGAGGCGGGGGATTATGGTGTTTGAATACGACATTTGGATCAACGAAACCAACATCATTATCCTTTCTCTTTCTGAGTTCTATCATCTCATATCTACATATATAAAAATATAGTGTGAGGATATATAATTTATATATATACATGTAGCTTTATATATATACACTTTAATAGTAGAAAATAATCACACTTACAGACAATAGCAGCTAATGAGACTTTTGTCGAGAGAGTACAGGTGGCATAGTTGATGTAATTCTAAAAACTCGACATATATAACGTCATCACCATGGAAGTAATGTTGGTTTCTAACTCTGATAGAAACAAAGGTCTCTCCCCACTCACACGCCACCATGTACCACTTATTTAGCAGGTACATTTGCATACCCAGTTCACCTAAGGCCTCAGGATTGTACAGACTCTTTCCATGTTCAAATTTCTTCTAAGGATCCACTTTCGGAGCAGATGGTCCTTCAGCGAGCACTTAGGCAAGGTCCAAACGGGTATCCTCATAAAACCGAGCCAGGTCCTCAAAATCGACGTCCAATAAGTCTAAGTTTAAACCATATTCATTAGGAATAACAAGAGGGGGGACTGATTGTTGCGATTGTTGTCCGAGTTGTGCAACACCTTTCCCTGCTCTAGTCTTTTTCTATGCCGCCTCAAATGACTTGGTGAGAGAGCGGTCGTAGTCCGATTTTGGTAGGGTCTTTTGAGATTCCCGCTTTTTTTTGGTCCACCTTCTTTCTTAGAAGATCTAGAGGTAGGTAGAAGTACGGTTTCTCTGGGTTCTCCCTCGCTTCTCATTGCTTTCTTACTTTTTCGAAGAAACTGTTCACATCTTTTTGTACTACAGCATTTAATTCCTTTTCACTTTTCTCGTAAGACAGTTTTTGGGGAATAACTAGATTAGAGGAGGCTTTCTTCTTTGCCGGCTGGTGGGACAACATCTTCGTTTGTGGGGCAGACCTCTTAGGAGCTGGCTGCTTCTTGGTCATCAAGAGAGGCGGGACAACTGTTGGAGACCTCCTTGAAGGCGTTGGAGACCTCCTTGGAGGTGGCGGCGGTGGCGACGTTGCCATCTGATTGCTCGGAGCACTATGATGATCTGGAGATTGAATAATTGGACTTAGGTTGGCGGAGGCCCTACTGTGTGAGTACAAAAAAGAATAATTAGGTATAAGAAATTGTTATTATTAAGCATGCATGTCAATAGAAAATTAGTGAAAAATTGTTTCGTTCACTTTTGTCCGCACCTATTGTCTGGCAGTTGAGGAAGCGGCGGTGGACTAGAGACCCTAGGAATAATGATGTAGTGCTTGCGCCATAGTATGAAAGTCTTCTCTACTTCTCCTAGAGTCTTCTCCCCATCACCTCCTAGAATGTCAAGAGCCAGATCACTAAAACCTTTGTTAACTCTATCCACTGAGACGCTAACATATCCAGGTGGTATTATTGCCCCATGGATTCTTGGTGTCTTGGTAGGATCTGGAGGAGAAAAAACACCGAGAGCCACCATGATTGTGGCATTCTCTTTTGGAATATGTAGCTCACATGATGTAAACGGTGCAGTGATGTCATCCATGGGGAAACATAGCATTGCGTCGTCTTGATTTGGCAACTCTGTGGAAGCGCAACTGCTTTTCAACTAATCAGGGGGGCTAATATTAATGTTGGTTCCTGGATCGGATGCCTGCCTTTGGGCACTCATTGCTATTTGCACTTGCTTTATGATTTCATCCTGCATTCTAGCTTGCATGTCTTTTTCGCGCTCCTATGCTTGAAGCAACGCCTCCCGTGACTCACGAACATATTCCTCCAACCTGCTGATCCACGCTGCTTCCTCATCCTTCCTTCTCTGCCGGCTTCTATAGGTATCTCTATCATTAGGGAAACCATGCTCCTAAGAAATGTTCCATCCTAAACCTCTCATTCGGCCACTGTGTTCAGCAGTCCCGATAGCATACGTCAGTTCATCCTTCTCTCTATTGGGCCTGAACGCACCAATAGTTTTAACTTATATAGCATAAGAAAATCTTTGTGTTGCTCTTTCGAGTTTTGGGCCATGAACCAGCTTCCCGGTCTCTAGGTCCAGTCTTCTCCCATAAGCGAAAAACCAATTCTTCGCGCGCTTGGGCCAATTGAGTGATTCTGGTGTGATACCCTTGGCAAGAATGTCCGCTTCCATTTTTTCCCACTTGGGAATGGCAGTCGCGTCCCATGCCATGGTGGTATACCTTCTGTCGGGCATTCTCTTGGTTCCTTCTCACCCGTTTCTCACCCTCTTTCGATGTCTTGTACTATACAAAATCATTCTAGTAGGGCCTCAACTTTGCGAGCGGGCCCCAGTATTGAAATTGGGCGTTAGATTCTTCTTGACGTATTTTGTGTATAGGGATTTCTTCCATGTGTGGAATTGTGTGGCCACCTTCTTCATAGCCCACTTTCGAGCTAGCTCCTTCAATTCATCATCATTGATATCATCATAATCATGCGCTTGCAATGTGAAATGTTGAAGGATATCATCCCAAATTAAATTCTTATCAAGATCAGAGACAAAACTAACATGAGGCTCGTTGATCTTTTGCTTCCATTCACGGGCACTGATCGGAAGTCTGTCCCTTACAAGGCACCCACATTGTTGCACGAATTTCTTTGCATGTGGACCAAGTGGTTCACCTATCTCGATATTGAATTCTGATATTATGTAGCGCCCCTCCAATGGTTTTTTCGGGCCTTGAATATTTTTGCTTTTCGCTGTTGTGGTCGTCGATCCCGTGGGCTACGTATAAAAAAAGAATAAATAAATATCATGTGTACACATAATAGATGATAGATATTCAAATATATATATATATAATATTCAAATATATATATAAATATATATACCTCGCTAGTATTTTCTTGCAAAATATTTTCTTGGTTATTTTCAAGAGCCAGGTATTGACTCCCATCATCTACATCCTACTGGTCACCATCGGCAAATTGAGTGCCGGTGTTGATAATATCCATCATTTCTTCATCCATGTTGTCTCTCGGGGCAGCCATCTAGCTTTTACACCACTAGATATATCTATAAAAAATAAAAACCATATATCTATAAAATGGATCGAGTCATGTGCTTAAAATTAATTAAATAACTACACTCGAAATTCAAGTCTCCAAACCATAACTCATTCTGAGTCATGTGCTCTATCTATTTTTCTATTTTTTCTATGCCAAAAAAATATGCACATCACACACACACTCACTGACTCTGACTCACTCACTTACACACACAATTTACTGATCATCACTCACATACATGTACAACATGATCATCATTATATCACACACATATATACACTATATACTCATCAACTCCGGTGAGGACGAGGAAGGAGAGGATGCTGACATACGACACAAGTGAATGACGGTGGCATGTTGTTGAGTAACTGATAACGGAAGTTTATAATGTGACAAGGATGACATGTCATTCATAATGCGCAATTGTTGAGTAACTGATAATGGAAGTTTATTCATTACAAGCTCATTGAAACGGTAACTAGTTAGAAATATTCAATCCTAGCTAGGATATCTGGTTCGTTAGAAAATCAAATTTTTGCTAAGAAATCTAGTTTGTATCCAGTTTGTCGGAAACTCTAGTTTCTAGAACTAAGAACTATTCTTGTCAAACCATGCAACAAGGATGCCATCTCATTTGTAACACACGATTGCTAGGTGATTCTCAAAAACAAATTAGAACACTATATACATGAGTTCCACTGTTTACCATGATCAGACTACAGCGGCACACCATGAGATTTTGACAAACAGTAATTTGGATCAAGCTCAGCAAACACAATGGCGTCAAATTCACATTTTGCAAAAGGCGACAATGGAATGCCAAAGAAGCGACACCAGCAGTGAAAGCAGTTTCACAGACATGTAATCGGATGAATTTGGCCCCCTAGAACTAGTCCAAATACCCACATGTAATCAAACAAATTAAGCACCTAAACCTAAACCTAAGCCCAGAGACTAGTCAATGTCTTGTCAACATCGCTCTGCCATACCCAGCAATGCTCTAGGAACCAGAATTTAGAAGGACATTTGCGTTAGCTACAAAACCTTCAGTTAAAGTAATCATACATGCTATACTACAACATAGATCCAGTGAGGATGGCACGGAGACAAGGCAGTGCTGGATCATCGATCAGAGATGATAAGACGCGGAAGACGCGCTCCGGCGAGGGAGACGATGAGCGCACGGCGATGCACGCGTGCGCGTGGAGCCAGGGACGACGTGTGAGTGACAAGGCGGTGATGACGAGGATGAGGCACTTCAGCGAGGATGAGGGACGAGCGGCTAGCCAGAGAGAGGAGGCATGCCCGTGCGGGCTGGAGACGAAGCGCGCGCGTGACGAGGCAGTGCCGAAGGTAGGCGTGCATGTGGACAACGACGATGACGGAGGCGGTTCCAGATCAGATCTGGGTGAGGGCGAGGACGACGGTGGTGGATTTGGATCTGCGCGTCATGCTCGGATGGGAGAGGCGTGAGCCGGGCCACCGGCGGAGACGGCGAGAGAGGTGCGCGTGTGTGGAGGTGGTGCTAGAGGCGATGAGGAGCAGTGGCGGCGCGGTGGCTCTCGGTGAAGAACAAGAGATGATGGAGGGGAAAGAGAGGAGGCGCTATATAGGGGCTAAAAGTCTGACCTTTAGTCCCAGGTGCAGCCACGGCCCGAGAGTAAAGGGAATTTTGGCAGGCCGCGAAAACACAGCCCATCTTTAGTCCTGGGTGGTTGATCAACCCGGGAGTAAAGGTGAGCTGCAATTTGTCTTCCCGCCGATTTCTAGAAGTTTTTTTCTTTTTTATATATTTCTTTTATATAAATATGCAGAGAGTTGTTAATTGCCTAGTAAATAAAATATTAGCAAAAAAATTACAAAAAGAATTCCTAGACCTGGTTTTGCATTATTGTACATAAGAAAAATCTGTAACCTAAACTCTTTTGTTTTACCGTATAAATATTTAACATAGTGTAAATAATAATCATAATTTTCACCATGCAAAAATGTACTACTTAATTAAAATCATTAAAACTATTGCTTTTCGACAGGAAATTAGTTTTCACATCTTATTGACGTTGAAAATTCATTTAAACCATAGAAAATATGAAAACACAACAAAAAAATCTGAAGTCATAATTATTACATAATAGGTCTAATACATCACCATATCAAGCCGGGACTAAAACAATTTTTTCACTAATTTTTTCACATCAGATGCATTGCTTTTGCTTTTTGCTTTGTGCGACATGGAAATCCCACCATCAAACACAAATTTAATCTGAACATAGAAAAAAAAGAAACACCTAATAAACATCTCTGAATTCATAATTATTATATAATACCTCTAATACACACTATTAAACATCACTATATATATCAAGCGGGCACAGTAGTGAACTTATTCTTAATGTATATCCCTTGGTTTTGATCGCGCCATAACCATGGAGTGTCCTCGTCATTTAGCTAGATGCTTGGGTCTTTGTTCACTGTGAAGGGTGGAATTCGGTCATCATTTTCATAATCTTCTGATATGTCTGACTTGTCTTTAATTTCAACAATGTTTCTTTTCCCTGAAAGAACTATGTAGTGCTTTGGCTCATTGATTGGGTCGTTGTTGTTTTTCCTCTCTTCGGTTTTGTAGATATGTCCTTGACATAGAACACCTGATTCACATCCTTGGCAAGGACGAACGGTTCATCTTTGTACCCAATATTATTGAGGTCTACGGTTGTCATTCCTACTGGTTGTCGACTGCTACACCACCTCCCGTCGCCTTTACCCATTGGCACTTGAACAAAGGTACCTTAAAAGTAGGTGCATAGTTTAGTTCCCATATCTCCTCTATGCGGCCATAATATGTTTGCTTATTTCCATTAGGGTCGATGGCATCTATGCGGACACCACTATGTTGGTTGGTGCTCCTTTTATCTTGGGCTACTATGTAAAATGTATTCCTATTTATCTCGTACCCTTTATATATGAGGATATGCCACGATGGCTACCTAGCCAACAAATACAATTGCTCATCAATACTCTCATCACCCTAACATTCTTTTCGCAACCAGTCGCTAAAAGTTTCCATGTGCTGACGCGTAATCCAAGCTTCAGACTTCCCTGGAAATTCAGATCGGAGCAACTCTTTATGTGTCTCGATATACGGATCCACCAAGGAGGAGTTTTGCAGAACTGTGTAGTGTGCTTTATTAAAATAATTGTCCTATATACCAATATATGTTTTCTTCTCTAGTTTCCCCTTTTCACTTAGTCTCCCCTCGTGTCGCGATTCAGGAACACCAATCGGGTCAAGGTCGGGAATAAAGTCAACACAAAACTCAATGACCTCCTCTGTTCCATAGCCCTTGGCGATGCTTCCTTCTGGCCGGGCACGGTTGTAAACATATTTCTTTAGGACTCCCATGAACCTCTCAAAGGGGAACATGTTGTGCAGGAACATAGGACCAAGAATGCTAATCTCCTTGACCAGGTGAACTAGGAGGTGTGTCATGATATTAAAGAAGGAAGGAGGGAACACCAACTCAAAGCTGACAAGACATTGAACCACATCATTCTGTAGTTTAGCTGTATCCATTGGACCGATTGCCTTCTAAGAAATTGCATTGAGGAATGCATATAGCTTCACAGTGGCTAGACGTACATTTGGAGGTAGAATTCCTCTTAATGCAACTAGAAGCAATTGCGTCATGAGCACGTGGCAGTCATGGGACTTTAAGTTTAGGAATTTCTTCTCTGGCACATTTATTATAACCTTTATATTCAAGGAGAATCCAGATGGTACCTTGATGCTTGCTAGGCATTCAAACATGCTTTCCTTCTCTTCTTTGCTAAGAGTGTAGCTGGCAGGACTTAAGTAATGGCATCCATCATCTGTCTTCTCTGGATGCAAGTTGTCTCATTCTTTCAAACACCGCAAGTCCTGTCATGCTTCAAGTGTGTCCTTAGGCTTTCCATACACACCCATGAAGCCTAGCAGGTTCACACAAAGATTCTTCGTCAGGTGCATCACGTCGATCGCGTTACGGACCTCTAGGACTTGCCAATAGGGTAGCTCCCAAAATATGGACTTCTTCTTCCACATGGGTGCGTGACTGTCGATGCCGTTCGGAATAGGTTCGCTGCCATGTGCCTTTCCAAATACTACTTTCACATCCTTGACCATATTGAGTACATCCTCACCAGTTCGGTTGCCCCGCTTGGTCTGGTGGTCTACCTTACCTTTAAAATGCTTGCCTTTCTTTCTTAGGGGGTGATTCGCAGGAAGAAATCAATGATGGCCAAGGTACACAACCTTTCGACATTTTTTAAGAATATACCTTTAATGTCATTGAAATAGTGCGTGCATGCATTATATCCCTTGTTTGATTGTCCTGAAATATTACTTAGAGCAGGCCAATCAATGATTGTTACGAACAACAATGCTTGCATGTCAAAGTGCTCCTATTTGTGCTCATCCCACACACGTACACCTGGTCTGTTCCACAAAAGTAGAAGTTCTTCAACTAGTGGCCTCAGGTACACATCGATGTCGTTGCTAGGTTGCCTTAGGCCTTGGATGAGCACTGGCATCATAATAAACTTACGCTTCATGCATAACCAGGGAGGAAGGTTGTAGATACATAGAGTAATAGGCCAAGTGCTATGACTACTGCTCTCATCCCCGAAAGGATTCATACCATCCGTACTTAAAGCAAACCTTAAGTTTCTTGCGTTATTTGCAAACTCTGGGAATTCTCTATTGATTGCTCTCCACTGGGACCCATCAGCAGGGTGTCTCAACATATTGTCTACCTTACGGTCTTATTTGTGCCATCACAACAACTTTGCATGGTCTTTATTTCTGAACAAATGTTTCAAGCGTGGTATTATAGGAGCATACCACATAATCTTGGCAGGGATTTTCTTCATGGGACGTTCGCCCTCAACATCACCAGGGTCATCTCACCTGATCTTATACCGTGATGCATGACATACTAGGCATGCATCTAACTTCTCAAACTCCTCGCCACGGTAGAGGATGCAGTCATTAGGACATGCATGTATCTTCTAAATTTCTAATCCCAAAGGGCAGACTACCTGTTTTGCTTCGTACGTAGTGGCGGGCAATTCGTTATCCTTCGGAAGCATCTTCTTTTGGATTTTCAGTAACTCCCCAAATTCCTTGTCAGATACACCATTCTTTGTCTTCCATTGCAGCAATTCTAGTGTGGTACCCAACTTTTTCTGCCCCGCATCACAAGTTGGGTATAGCAATTTCTTGTGATCCTCTAGCATGCGCTCAAACATGATCTTCTCCTTTTCACTTTCATATTCTCTTTGTGCGTCACGAATGGCCTGACCAAGATCATCAACGGGCTCATCTTCTGCCCCTACCTCTTCTTCAGCTTCCCCCATTGCAGTATCATTGAAGGCACCATACAACAACAACAAAGCCTTTAAGTCCCAAACAAGTTAGGGTAGGCTAGAGTTGAAACCCAGCAGAAGCAATCAAGGTTCAGGCACGTGAATAGCTATCTTCCAAGCACTCCTATCTAAGGCTAAGTCTTTGGGTATATTCCATCCTTTTAAGTCTCCTTTTATTGCCTCTACCCAAGTCAACTTCGGTCTTCCTCTGCCTCTCTGCACGGTACTATCCTGGCTTAGGCTTCCACTACGCACCGGTGCCTCTGGAGGTATCCGTTGGACATGTCCAAACCATCTCAACTGGTGTTGGACAAGATTTTCTTCAATTGGTGCTACCCCTAATCTATCACGTATATCATCGTTCCGAACTTGATCCCTTCTTGTATGACCGCAAATCCAATGCAACATACGTATTTCTGCAACACTTATCTGTTGAACATGTCGTCTTTTCATAGGCCAACATTCTGCACCATACAACATAGCAGGTCTAATCGACGTCCTATAAAACTTGCCTTTTAGCTTCTGTGGTACCCTTTTATCACATAGGACACTAGATGCTTGCCGCCACTTCATCCACCCTGCTTTGATTCTATGGCTAACATCTTCATCAATATCCCCGTCTCTCTGTAGCATTGATCCTAAATATCGAAAGGTATCCTTCCTAGGCACTACTTGACCTTCCAAACTAATATCTTCCTCCTACCGAATAGTAGTGCTGAAGTCACATCTCATATATTCAGTTTTAGTTTTACTGAGTCTAAAACCTTTGGACTCCAAAGTCTCCCACCATAACTCTAGTTTCTGATTCACTCCCATTTGGCATCATCAACTAGCACTACATCGTCCGCGAAAAGCATACACTAAGCGATGTCCCCTTGTATGTCCCTTGTGACCTCATCCATCACTAAGGCAAATAAATAAGGGCTCAAAGCTGACCCTTGATGTAGTCCTATCCTAATCAGGAAGTCATCCGTGTCTCCATCACTTGTTCGAACCCTAGTCACAACATTGTTGTACATGTCCTTAATGAGCTCGACGTTCTTTGTTGGGACTTTATGTTTGTCCAAAGCCCACCACATAACATTCCTTGGTATTTTATCAGAAGCCTTCTCCAAGTCAATAAAAACCATGTGTAGGTCCTTCTTCTTCTCCCTATACCGCTCCATAACTTGTCTTATTAAGAAAATGGCTTCCATGGTTGACCTTCCGGGCATGAAACCAAATTGGTTCATAGAGACCCGCGTTATTGCTCTCAAGTGATGCTCGATAACTCTCATCATCATCCCATTGTTCTTCTTCACCTTCTTCCATTACAACCCTGGTTTCTCCGTGCTTCGTCCAACAAATATAGTTTGGCATGAAACCTGACTTCAACAAGTGTGAATGAAGACTCCTTGAGCTAGCACATTCCTTCAAATTCTTACATATGGCACATGGGCAGCACATGAAACCATCGTGTTTGTTTGCCTCGGCCACACGTAAGAAAGAATGCACGCCCTCAATGAACTCTTGGGAGCGGCGATTAGCATTGTACATCCAATGCTGGCTCATCTGCATTACATGACATACATATCATATTAAAACATAGAACATAATTAGTTAATTATATGACATGCATGCCACCACACAAGGTATTAATTTATGAAAGTCTCGCTATAATATAGACAATCCCAACTACCACTGAAAAAACTAAAGCTAAAATGCACTTCAACAGCATAAGGATTTCGTGACCAATCCCAACTAAAACAGACAGGTCATGCGTTTGTTCAACATCTATGGGCTTCTTCCGCAGGATCACTGCCTCATCAGCCGCCGTAGCCGCCTGTGCAAGAGAGTTTTGCACGTGTTCAATATACTCTTCCTCCCAGTACCAGCCTGAACATCCAGTGCCATCCCACTGAAATTAAAACAAAAAATTAGAACTTTAATCACAATCATCATGAAAATAAGTATAAATTAACCATAATCATCAAATGCGATAAAATAACTCACATTGCGATCCGGACACTTGTAGAAAGTGATTTTGAGCTTAAATAGCTTACAAATAAAAAAATCCACCATAAAAAACCACATATATCTAGTCCACAAAATGACATATGCTACTGATGAAACATGAGAGTATAAAGTTGGTAACCTTTAGAACCAAAGAATCGATGGAGGAATCGAAGAAATCTTGTAATTACCGGCGATGAGAAAGAAGAGAGGCCGCGATGAAGCAAGAACACTGAGGTCGAAGTGGCTCGGACTCGGGGAGGAAGAAGGGATATATAGGAGGGGTCCTTTAGTCCCAGTTAGAGACACCAACCGGGACTAAAGGTCCCTTTCTAGTCCCGGACGAAGCCTCTAGCCGGGAGTAGACTTTTACTCCCGGTTAGAGGGACCAGCCAGAAGTAAAAGTTAACCTTTAGTCCCGGTTGGTAGCTCCAACCAGGACTAAAGGTCCCATGCAGCAAAAGCCTGTCGCAGTAGCCGTTGGGCAGGGACCTTTAGTCCCGGTTGGATCTACAAACCGGGACTAAAGGTCTCTCTAGTTCCGGATACGAAAAATACCGAGACTAAAGCCAAATTTTAAAGTGGATCAAAAGCCATTTCTCTACTAGTGAAACTTGAATTCCAAGAGAGGATACGAGCACATTATTGTGCAGCTTGGAAAAAGATGGTCTTACATTAGGAAATGAAAAGCGTCTATATACGCCTCGGATGCTCTGACATGTGTTTCATTATTACCTGGAATAATAACTTGAATTTTAACCACACTCCCGTTCGTGTGTGTGACACGATGGTACGTGTACTACTCTAATTTTCCTCTGCAAGTATAAACCACATGAAACTAATTAAGGAATCTACCATGACCGCCTGGCACGCCGCAGATTATGTAGTTACTCGTTGTCGTTGGTAACCAAGGAGGCTAATGGCTATATATACCATGACCGGCTGGTCGCATGTTAATTAATTATTATGCTAATTTTTTGTTGTAAACAAAGGAAAAAAAGAATATGGATGGAAAACGTGTTGCGGCCATCTCCATCGTTTGAGGCAAGCATCCAGCTGGCTCATCATTGCACCATTGTATCACAACACAATGGTGTGAGAATAATGCTTCCTATAAAAGAAGAGTCCACAACCACAACCTCCGGTAATGATCTTTCTGCCACCAGGAAAATTTGGTAGTTACATAACATTTAATAAAATTTGGAAACGGAATGACTTTCAAAAAAGGGATATATAACCAAAATAATGCTCGTATTAATCACAAATGCATTGCATGATGTAAGTACAACAACTCACTAATCTCTCCATTTCAAATTGTATATAAGCTATTTTATCATTTCTATATACCTCGTCGTCTATGCTAGTTTTTAAGCGCATCGCTATTTTCCACTCTTCCACCATAAGTTCCCATGCCAAGCGTACATGGACATAGATAAAGGAAGAAAACCCTAAACCATACCTAGTGGCCAGCAAGCCCCCTACTCATGCACACAATGACACAAACTTATTCGTGTCATCTCCACACCAAAACCCACATAGGGGGTAAATGCACTTTCACATGTCACCAAATATTTCCTTAAGAATATATGTGCCAAGAGCACTAAAAATGAGCCTCAACTTCCTTGGTATCATCCTCAGCTCCTACTCCTCCCAAATGGCCAGTTTGAGGGAGGGGGGTATTTGTAGCCTCCCCACAAGAAACTAGCCATTGGACAAGTCTCTAGCTTTCTACAGAGGCACCGGAACTTCCGATGACCCCATCAGAGTTTTTCGATGACATCCACATGGACTAGCTGTTTGAAATCGACCGTTGGCTAGGCTCCTTCGGTGATCATTGGACAATTGCAGTGGCACCTAGAACACCTTTCTACATAGCCTTGGGTGAGCACTTCTTTCTCTGGTGCTTGCTTCCTGGTACCACCTGAGTTTTCCCGGTGAGTGGAAATCTTCTCGACAGAAACATCTTCACTTCACCTCTTTCTCCAATGCTCCTTGCATTGGCCACAACCCTATGCAAACCCAACCTGATGCCACTCTATCCAGTGCACTTCATAGGCATACACTGGACAATTCCGGTGCATACTAGCAATGCTCAAATAACTTTGTTTCTTGACGTCTTCTCATTCGAGCTTCTTCCATTTGATGTCTTGGACTTCTAGCATGGCTTGTATGATCTTCCTTGAGGTGTTGATCACTTGATCTTCACGTCACCTAAGTCCAATCCATCCTTCTATCCAAATGAACTAAATCTTATGTAGTAGCAAACCATATTAGTCCATTTGATAATGTTGCCAATCAACCACCAAAATCAACTATGGCCCTAGCATATGTGTAATTTTCCTTAGAATCTTCCTTTTTGGTGATTGATGACAACACAACCAAAGCAAGTAAATAACAAATACCAAGATTAAAACCTATCTACTTGCTTGAATGCGATGCAAGAGCAAGATACCAATTGAAGGAAAAGGATGATGCATTTTACCAAATTGAATGCCTTACCTTGCTCTTGCCGATTGAAATGTCCCCTTTAGGTGGCATTATGGACTTAAGGCTCCCCCTAACTCCTTAATTCACTACAACCATGAGGACTACATGGCTATGGTTTGTCTTAGTACTTTGAACTTCTCTAGGTTGTTAGTGGTTACCCAAAGGTGCAAGAGTGGGAGGGGTGCCTTAATGGGTATATGACATCCTCTGTTGTTGTGTGCGCTTCTGAGATGGCGTGTGCCATAGTGATAGGGGTTTCCTATAATTGCTGGGTAAATCCAAAACCTCGCGACTACTAACTTGTTAGGGGGACTCTGGAAAAGCCCGTAGGGAAATCCTGCAACACATTCTTGGTAAGTATGATATGAGAGTTATAGACCCTAGCATATGGGAATCATGAGTCATGAGTATACATATTGTTATTTAAAATTGATATATCAACCGTGCTTTCAGTCATGAGGGGGCTAGATCCTTTCCAAGCTAGATTGTTACCATGGATGGTTTTGGCCTATGGGATGAATTTGTTGCAATCTCTAATTACTCATACTTTGTGGCTTAAGCATAACTTAGTTACCGAGGTGGCAATAGATAAAACTTGACCAATTAAAAGTGTTTACCAGTATAACTATGTCTATCCTTCCTAAAAGTGCTCACCATAGTATAACCATGTTTATCCTTTTGAGCTTTGCATAAACTTATGTTGTACTTGTTGAGTATGTTGAGCTCACACTTGCTTAATTAAATTCAACAAAATCCTAGATGAGTACCAGATCTCATGAGTTTTCTGAGGAGCACCAGGAGTGCTAAGCATATGTTTCCCCTAGTCAACTGTCCTTGTGGAGAATGGAGGTCCAAGAGAAGTTTAAGAATCGTTTTTTTCTATGTTGTGTAAAACTTAATAATGTAACTAAATATTTGTGTTATATAATAAAACATGGTTTTTTATATATTTTTTGTTTTCTGTTGCCACATGTGGTGTGTGGACGTCCTAGACACATATGACAAGTGCTTGGTTTGCTTCACAAAACTGGGTGCTACATCCAACCTCTCAAGAAAAGGTAGTATTCACGCTCTCTCATCAGTCATCACTTTCTATCTCTTCCAGCTAACAATAAATTTAATGTGGAGATACTTGAGCTAGCTGATTCACCCCTTTATTGGAGATGCCCACCCTCTCATTTGAGCTGATAATCTTATATTATTACAAGGGCGGACCCAGAGCCACTCGGCTGCTGAAACGTGTCGCATGCAGTCTGCAAAGAAGCATCGCAGAATGAAGTGCGGCCGGGCTTATATATATATATAACGCGCGCGCCTTGATCGAACAAAGTACTCTAACAACCTAGCTCGGACTCGGAGCCAAAACATAGCTACTACTAGTACTACTAATAACCAGCAGGGATCAGGATTACGTACGGATGGGGAGCTGCTTCGGCGTTTTCAGGCGTGGCAAAGAAGCTCCTGCAGATGCAGGTGACAAGAAGAATGAGCTCCCCACCGGCACCGAGACCAAGGAGGGGGTGTCGACGACGGCAGCGCCACCTAGTGCTGCTGCAGCCGCAGGAGAAGAGGACACCCCGAAGCCGCAAACACCGGAGACGACCAACGGTGGTCTTCCTCGCGTGACATCTCGGCCTCCTCTTGCTCCCGATGTGGTGGTCACTGCTGCGCCGGCATAATGTCTGCCACCACCTGATGTTGGGTTTCTTTGATCGTGTCCAGTCCAGGAATGACCAACTACTCTTTTCCTTCCTTTGTTTGTTTGCTATATATATCGTGTGCTCGTCAAAAATCGAGTGAGTAGGGGCATGGTATAGATTCGTGGAGTTTGCGTTATTTGCTGTGCAGTGCAGGGTGCGTGCGTGTTGGTTGTATGCCTGCCCGGCAGTGGAGTTTAGTTGTGCTCGTTGTCGTTGTATTTTTTTCCTTTTCGTTTGATAGTCTTCCAGAGCTAATTACTTGTATCTTTCTTCTATTTCAATAGAAACAGAGTGTTTTTTAAGATAATGGATAGAAATCTGCCTCTATATCCACACATGCATATACACAGTCCAAGTTTACAAGAGTCTTTAGACTCCGAGCCTTAAAATTGAGGTACGCAGAAAACAAAGAGCAATAAACTACTGAGAGCTAGAAAGATTAAGCTTCCAACTTCTACGTTCTCGCTTCAAACTTACTTTAATCTTGTACGGTAGCAATCCATCCTATCTCGTTTACTTAGAAACACTTGATGTCAGGCTCAGGCCTCAAAATTTGATCTTGTGTAGTAGTAATCCTTCACATTCTTGTTTACTTAGAAACTCTTGATGTCAGGACCAAGCCACCAAAGTAGGTTACCTACACGCCTTTAAGAAGGAACACAATGTAGACCCGTCACCGCTGCCCGTCCAAAATGGATGGGTTTTCACAAGCAAGATCCACGGCGAGAGAAAAGGTGGATGCCTAGACAGACGCCTCCAAGGAGGAATATGGCGCCCAAAGGCTCCATCACCATGATCCCAACAAAAAGGCAAAAAAGGCTTTCACCTAGAACCCAACCCACTTCCAGTGACCCGCACGACCCAACGTTCATGGCTAAACGTCGACCATGACCACGATCGCACATGCCCTCATACCGATGATGCCACATGGAACACAGATCCATCCCCATCAGGAGCAGATTTTTGAGCACCCATGTAGCATCCGCTACTGCCAACGCCGGGATCACCGGCAATGCGACCGTGCTTGGGGACTCCAGATCCACACCGCGGACACTGGCGTGGCATGCCAGACCTAGTTCTAGACTTAGGCAATGGTCCCTCGGTTAGCACAGCAGAGGGGCCATGGCCGCCCGCCGCCCACGATAGTACGTCATTTCAGAGATGCGCATCCTTAGAATACCCACCTCTATTAATAGTCATTTTTAAAGATGGATATATTAAGAAGTCCGCTTGTGTTAATCGACTAACAGAGGCAACCACCTCTTTTAATAGTCGATTAATAGAGGCACCACCTTAGAGTGCATGTCTCTGAAAATGATTAACACAGAGGCAGACGTTTGCCTAGAGCCTGCTTAACCATTTATGGTGGCAACTCCACAAAATGTTTGCCTCTATTAACTGGGGGCCTATCTTCTAAAATCCTTTATCTGTAGTAGTGTGTTGCCTGTACAATTGCCATCGAAACAAATAGCATGGGGCACTACTCTAGATTAATGAGAAATTACTAAGTCAAAACCTAACATCACTGCCAAAATCGAACCCTATAGAGGGTAATCAATAGTTATGGGCTTGCCTTCATTGTTGGTTCCCATACATGGTAGTGATAGGAAGATATCACTGCCAGGTTAAGGCTATACCGGATATCAGCATACTTTACCTGGCAGCATTAGCGGAGCCAAGATGAGCACCTCGGGGGGTGGGGGGGGGGGGGGGGGCTAATCAATAGAGATTTAGAACAAATGTCAAAGAGTAATGGTGAAATCATGTTTTTCTACAGTAAATACAAAGCAAAATCACTCTCATGGGGGGCCTGCCCCCCTGGGATCCGCCAATGCCTGGCAGTGATATCACTGATGGGTTATGGCTCAACCCGGCAGTGATAGGGAGTTACCATTTCACTCATCATCACATAGATGGGGACTACTGGTATTTTTTATGCTCGAGTGAACAATTCTACAAGCGCATCATTATTCCAACGTACCATTATTTATTTTGTCCATAGGGAAAGCGATGGCTAAGAGTATTGATAAATGATATATCCTAGTTACCACTAGTACAGAGACAGGCTTTACTCCCGGTGGGGAACCCCCTCTAGTCTCGGTTCCCCACCCGGGAGCAAGCATCCGGGACTAAAGGGGGTCCTTTAATCCTGGGTCCGGAACCTGGACTAAAGGGGGACCTTTAGTCTCGGTGGGTAACATCAACCGGGACTAAAGGTGCCTCCTGACATGCCACAGGGCCGGCACCCTTTAGTCCCGGTTGGTAATACCAACCGAGACTAAAGGTTTTTTTTCTTTTCATTTTTTTGTTTTCTTTTCAAAATAGGTTTTCGAAGTCGTATTGTATGCTGCTAATAATACATTTATACGCGCGTATAGTATGTTTCGGTTCAAGCACAATGAACGTATTAAATGACACAATTCAAGCATAGAACTATATATATATATATATATATATATATATATATATATATATATATATATATATATTATTTCATGTGCATATATTACAAAAGATTGCATTACAGTTGTTGTGATATAACAAGTTTTCTCTCATCCTCTAGCTTGGCTTCCATGGCAGTGTTGGGTCGAAGTACAACTTGCCTTTGGAATCGATGACCTGGTCATTAAAAAATCCGGCTATAGACTCTTGAATTGCTTTGAACTAGTCTTGCCGTATGACCTTTTCCTCCAACCATCGAGCCTCCAGGTTTGAATTAAAGAAAAATAAATTAATATATGTACATACATATATATATAAAGACATAGTAACACAATCAATAATAATAATTAAATGAATATATAGTGTATTTTTAATGTACTTTGAGTCTCTCTGTAGGAGTTCTTTGGGAGACCTGCTTGATAAACTCATAAACATAGTAACCACAATAGTTGTTCCCCTATTTCTGTCTCAGACACCACTTTATGAGAAAAAGATTTGTCATCCAATCTGGTGATCCGGTGAAAGGTTTATGTTTAATTAATAAAGATGATGCGATTTAGGGGACTTACTTTCAAAGGGATTACATTCAGTGGCGCTTTGCATTTTCCCATGTGTTGCTTCTCAATAAAGGTTTTCCAAACACTGCCCAATAAAAAATTTGCCACGTCATCAGATATAGTTAATCATCATGTTTGTGTGTATATATAGTTGCAAGAGATACCAAAATTACCTCTGGATAATATCTATCATATCTTGGTAGTCTTGTTGTGTTTTTCTCATCGAGTCATAGATTATCAAGTGACTTTTCACCAGATCGATGTCCATCAATATCTAGTGATTGCTGCATGTGTTTATAGGATATAACGCATAACACTCATTAATTAACTAGAATCAACATATGAGCCATTAAGGAGATGATCGACATTATTAACGCTCACTTGAAGTTGTAGGGGAAGAGTATATCCTTCTTGTGGCATTGGTTCACTAAGAAGTTCATGAGGTTACTCTCTGACTCAGACTTCCAATTAGGCTTTGGAGTAACTGGGTCTTTGAATACTATATGGGGATCAACAAAACCAATTTTATTGCAGCCTTTCTTTCTGCGCTCTGTCATTGTAAATCTGCATATATATATATAGTACTTGTTAGGATAATTTATATGCATATACACACATATGATGAGTTTAATAATAGATCGAAAGAATTATTACTTATAACAGAACCGACCAAATCATAAGAACGTAAGTACAAAAACAATCACTAAAGCGATCAAATTCCTATACTTAAGCTCCCATAATCCCGGTAGTCCGGAAATCACGAAGGATTTCAACCAACTCTCGACATACAAACCAAGACCATAGTGATTCAACACAACACATCATCCGTTACAACATTTCACAAGTAGCATCCGGATTACATCCATCAGAGTTCAAATAAAATATTACAAACCAAGTTCGAATGTGCGGAAGCAACATAGTTTAGTACATAACTTCATAGTTTTCAAATACATTGTCAAGTCTGAGTCATGTCCCACAAAAGCATCAACAGATACGAAAACTAGTAGAGACCGCGCCCAATGGTCTAGTCTTCATCCCCAGCTGGGAGAAGGCAGTACTTGCAGCAACCAAAGTAGAACTGGTCATCTACAACAGGTGGGAGATAAACCCTGAGTACGAGAAGGTACTCAGCTAGACTTACCTGTCAAACCAAAAATAAAGACACCAAGGGTCATGCAAGGCTTATGAGGTGGGCTAGCTGGACACAATTGCATAAAAGAGCTTATGATTATAGTAACCAATTTAAACTTAGCATCAAGCTTATCATCATTTACCTATCCACTAGATTAGCACCTGTACTAGAGTACTCACTTATTAGGAGCAAACAATATTAATCATAGCAGGTATAATAAGGCTGTCATCATCATATCATCATTTCCGAACCATTAGGTTATTTAGTGTATCTACTTTGGAGATAAGCCCATCAAATTCTCACTAACCGAGAGAGACGGCGACTTGAATCGAATTACAACTTAGCTGAGGGGGTATTCCTAACTCTCACCCTAGCATACTTAGCAAGGGTAGCCGTGGGTCACCTTTGGAACATCTTAGGAACCAAATTCACGGGTTCGATCAGCGCCAGCACTCTTAGGGATTACCCTTCTGCCAGGACAATCAGGACTTTTAAATCACCTGCCCTTGGACTCACGCCTATGGCTCCCTTCCGAGGTGCACTTTATACTTATCGACTCCCGGCCTGAGGTGAGCTACTCGGCTTCGTGGTCGGTCTTCAGACACGGCCAACTAAGAGAGAGGCATGCGTTCAACATGAATAGGAAAGGCTCCAAGATTCAGTCCTTAATCGACACAGACGGAGTCACTGCAAACCGATAAGCCTCCATCCGGTCTTCATTTCAAATTAAGACTGGTTCTTTTCCACGATAGAAAATATAGTCAACCGTGCCATATGTATCTTCCTATATCTCGCAGGTGACAGGAAATCACCTGACTTCTACCATGTTTAAGCAGGGCTAAGCACTACACGAGCCTGAGCTACATAGGATTCAGGGTAACAATATCTGGACAAGGATTGGATAACCAATGCAGCAAGTGTTTGCATCCAACACCTAAACTTAATGCAACAATATATATATATATATATATGTAACAATAATATTGTAACTGCATTGCGGAAATTAGGAGGCTTAATATGCTCCGGGGCTTGCCTTTCACAAAGTTGCACGGACGGTGATTCGGTCACTCAACAGCGACCTCGTCTGGCACTTCTCCTGAGGGCGGCACCTCCTGAACTTTCGGTGTCGGCTGCTGCTGCTCGCTCGGTTTCTCGAATTCCAGCAGTGTTACTCCCTCCGGTACACCTATTGCATGCCGATGCACAAGATAAATACCATGGATGCATAAGGAATGACATGATGCTCATGATGAATCACAGTAAGTGTTTACGAAAGCATCACTGGACACTCGTTTACCGAGTAAGAATAGTTCTATTCAAATCACTTTAAAATAGGTATCTAACTTAACTTGAAAAACAAGATCAACTTACCTAACTTGCATAACCTAAGATAAAGATGCTCATCTTCAGTTAAAGGCCGAACACCTAGGAACATTACCACAAACTTAGAAATAGTAAAGGCATACTTAAAACAACAGTTAAAGTTTCATATGCACACGGGTAGTTCCTTAATTCAATCATAACCAGAGTTCTACAAATCCAAATGGCTTGCATAAGGACATTCTGGAAATCTTATGAAATTCTCTACAAATAATTTGTAAACATCAAAGCATGATTCTTACATTAACCAATTTGAATTCCAGTAAACCTAGAATCTGTCCAGAAATGACAGGGTTACTAAATTAATTATTTAATAATGATGCAAAAGCATAATTGGACCAAACCAAGTTTACCAACATGTTTTACATACTAGAGAAGCATTAGAAAGTATAGTGCCAACTTCTAAATAAATTATTTAATATCCTTTTCAAATTTATTTAGTTAATTAGGTGATTAAAGCAATATATAGTAAAACTATTCAGAAAAATCTACAAAAATTATAGTAGCCATCTCATGCTTCACATAGACTACCATAAAAATTTCAAAGCCATTGAGCAAGAAGAACTTGTTGTACCCAAAATAACAGGTGGCATGTCTATTTTTAACATAATTACGAAACCCTAATGAAAAGTGTCAAGCAACAGATTTCACATTTTTCCTAGTATCATTCTAGCATAAGAATAGCACTCACCAAATTTTACCTTTACTAGACCTATAGAAAAATTATGAAAATTCACACAAGATCCATCCATGCAAACAAGAGAATTTTATATCTCCTACATATAGTGTCGAAAATATATGAGAATTTAACTACAAGCTAATCATGATATGAGCAGTACACCATAAAAATTTCATGTCATTTGGAGCTACATAGAAAAAGATATAATTATCCCTATTTCCTCCATGATTAAAAGAGATAAATAGAAACTCCCATTTTCATAACTGAACATAGCATAAATTATATTTTTAATAAAAACTAGACATTATAATGAACTCAGCAAAATTGGAACCACATCATTTGAAGCTACCAACTAGGAGATACATATTTTTGAATCTATACACAATTCTATGAAAAGAATAAAACAGAAATAAATTTGAAACCCTAACTCTACTTGTTGGGCCGGCCCGAACAGATCCGGCGGCCCACAGCGCATGTGCAAGCAATGCCAACGCGGCCTAGGCTGGCTCCCTCCTTGGCATCAGCGGCTGACAAACGGGACCCGCGCGATAGCGAGACAGACAGGGGAACAGAGGAAGACGACGGTGTAGCTCGTCGCCGGTGACTCCTCCGGCGAGGCCAGTGGTGCTATAGCATTCACCTCACCCGTGCGCATCTATTGGAACCAACGATTGAAGCGATAGGCGTGGCTAAAGACAATAGCGATGGCCATGGCGGTGCATGGCCATGGCATGGCCGGCTCCGGCGAGACAACGGTGTCGCAGCCCTAAATGGTGACTCTACGAGCTTCAGCAGCGCTCATAGTAGCTAGTGCAAGGGATAGAAGGGATGGAAAAGGCTATGGTGGCATTTGACCACGTGGAACGCCAGCTCCGGTGAGGTCAGCCATGGCTACGGTGGAAGAAACGATGAATTCACGCTTACCAAGACTCAATTGAACTGACTAAGAGATGGAGGTGGTAGAGGGGATCACGGTGAGGCTCTGGGCGAACTGGGCAACGCGTTTTTGCAAAGACGTGTGAGCTAGGTGAGGGCGAAGGCTCTGCCAGCAATGGCGGATGGCTGTGGCTTGGCGCTGCGCGCGGTGGAGGAGAAAGAAAAGCAAATGGAGCGGCGAGTGCGTCAGGCAGGCGCTGGCCTTCTTCTGGAGCGCGGACGCACGACATGGTGGCGTCAGCAGAGCATGAGCGCCACGTGGTGAGCAGCTCCTGCGCTGGTCGGCCATGGCGGCTCTAAATGTTTTCTGAAACTTTTCGATTCAGTGCTCGATGACTATGACTGACAGCGCGACTTCAACATGTCGATACGACTAAACGATTGATCCAATGCAAAAACTGTGTACATGAAAAATGTAGGCCTACCATCCATCTACAACTTCTTTTCAAGGACCATCATCTAAATCACCATGGATCAGAAGTTACATCAAGCCAAAGATGGCTCAATCAAACTAAAAATGGATTATGACTTAGCAATTTTTCCAAGTGTGAAATCAGCATGGAATTTTGACTTGTGGGCCATGTTTGAGCATGTTCTAGCCATTTTCATGAGATGATCATAAAACAACTTTTGTTCTTTGATAAGTTAGCTACAACTTTGGTAAAGAGTCAACAGCCATGCAAAGCCTCTAAGTTGGTCTTTTGAATCAGTCAAACTGTGGCACTCTAAGGGTCAATTCAAGTCAAACCTCTCCCAAAGGGCAATTTTGTCATTTTGATCTACATGAACAATGTCCAAACAATTACCCTAAGTGTAGTTAAGGTGTATTAGACCATGATCAACCACTTTACACAATTGTTATACCAATTTCTAATGACCACATGTGATGAAGCATAAAACAATCAATTCACTCAATTGTTGCAATTCCATGTTTCACATGTTTCATTACTTTTGTTGCTATTTTATACTTGTCACATTACTACCATGTTGCCATGTTTCAAGGTATGAGAAATTCATGTTGCATTCACATGTTGCACTACCACCATTCATAAGCAATAAAGTACGAAACAAACAGAATATGCGAATGTTGCATATGTATGTTTCAGTGATAATGGCATGGTGACATGGATGATGCATATGTTTATGAAATGAAATGCAATTATGTGGAAGCCAAACACCTAGGGTGTTACATTACTTATAGACAATAGCAGTTAATGATAACTTTGTCCAGAGAGGTCAGGTAGCATAGTTGACGAAATTCTGCAAAGTCAACATACATAACATCATCGCCATGGAACCAATGTTTGTCTCTAATTTTGACACCAACGCAGAAGTATCCACCGGTAGACGCCTGCATGTACCACTTGTTTAGCAGGTACATTTGTGTCCCCAGATCACCTAAGGCTTGAGGGTTGTATAGACTCTGACCTAGTACAAATTTTTTTCTTCCAAATATCAACCTCCGTCGCACTCTCAATGTTTCTATCACCAAACATCTGGTAAAGGTCGAGACTAGTCTCTTCAATAAATTCACAAAGGTGATCCAAATCGATATCCAGAGGTATGTTTGCCTGATGCATTAATCCTAAATTCGAACCATATTCATTACCAACAACTAGCGGGGGACTAATTGGTGCGATTATTGTCCGAGTTGTGCAACTCCTTTCCCTGCCCGCTTCTTTTTCTGTGCCACCTCAATTGACTTGGTGAGAGTGCGGTCATAGTCCGTTAACGTTGCTTTGGACGGCTTACGAGATTCCCACTGTTGTTGCTGGTAAGAAGCCACCTTTTTTCTTAGAATATCTGGAGCTACAAAGAAGTACGGTTTCTCTGGGTTTCTCCTTACTTCTTGATCCTTTTTAAGTTTGTCATAGAATCTGGACATATCTTTTTTTATATGTATTAGTTACTTCTTCCTTCTCTTCAGATATTATTTTGGGAATAGCCCTTGGTTTCACGGTGGCTTTCTTTGCTAGTGGGGGCTGGTTCTTTGTTTATGGGGCTAGCCTCTTGCTAGTACTTGGCTTCTTGGTAGGCGGGGGCGAGGGAGGCGTTGGAGACCTCCTTGGAGGTGGTGGCAGCGGCGTTGGAGACCTCCTTGGAGGTGGCGGCTGCGGCGTTGGAGACCTCCTTGGAGATGGTGTGGATGCAGCCTCGCCTTCCAACACATTGTCATCGTACAGAGCACTATGCTGATCTGGCGATTGAACAATTGAACTTAGGTTGGGGGAGGATCTGCTACAAAAAAAGGAATGACATATTATTATGAGCAGATTGTTAATTATTTAAGCCAATATAAATTAATGATGTAGTGTTTTCATCCACACCTATGGTGAGGTAGTTCAGGAGGAGGTGGAGGCGACATCCCGGGAATGATGATGTAGCGCTTGCACCATAGAATGAATGTCTTCTCTACTTCTCCTAGAGTCTTCTCGCCATCACCTCCAAGAATGTCAAGAGGCAAATCACTAAAACCTTTTTTAGCTTTATCTACCGAGATGGTAGCATATCCTTCTTGGATTATATTCCCATGAATCCTTGGTGTCTTGGTTCGGTCGATAGGATTAACAAGACCGATAGCCACCTTGATTGTAGAATTCCCCTTCGGAATGTGTAGCTCACACGATGTACAAGGTTCAGTGACATCATTCACAGGGAAGCACAGTCCTGTGTCCCCTTGATTTGGTATCTCCATGGAAGCGCAACTGCTTTTCAACTGAGCAGGGGGGCTAATGTTGATTCCTAGCTCTGATGCCTGCTTGCTTGCACTCACTGCTATTTGCACTTGCCTTCTGATTTCCTCCTGCATTCTCGCTTCAAGGTATTTTTCTTGCTCCTGTGCTTCACGCACCACTTCCTTCAACCTCTGGAGCCGCTGTGCCTCTTCTTCCTTCTTTCTCTGGCGGCTTCCGTAGGAAGGTCTGTCCTGAGGGAATCCATGCTCCCACGAGACACTTCCTTTGCCTCTAGTTCGGCCACCATGTTCAATAGTCCTGATGGCGTATGTTAGTTCATCCTTCTCTCTGTTGGGCCTGAACGCACCACTAGCAGTAGCTCTCTGAGCATAAAACAATCTTTCTGCTGCTTCTTGCAGTCTTGTGCCATAAACGCACTTCCCTGTCTCCTGGTCCTGTGTTCCCCCATGAGCAAAAAACCAATTCTTTGCACGCTCTCCCCACTTGAGTGATTTTGGCGTGATACCCTTGGCAAGAAGGTCTGCTTCCATTTTGTTCCACTTCTTAATGACAGTCGGGTAGCCACCTGATCCCAAGCTATGGTGGTATGTCTTCTGTTGGGCATTATGTTGGCTCTTTATCACCCGATTCACACCCTCTTCCAATGTCTTGTACTGTACAAACTCATCCCAATAGGGCCTCTGCTTTGAGATCGGGTCTGGGACAGTGAAATCTGGTGCTATGTTCTTCTTGACATACGTCATGTATAGGTGTTTCTTCCAAGTCTGAAACTGGGTGGCCATCTTCTTCATTGCCCAATCCCTAACTCACTCCTTCAATTCATCACCATCTATTATATCATCATAACCATCTGTTTGGAGCATGAAATGTTCCAAGACATCATTCTAAATTAACGTCTTGTCACGATCGGAGACAAAACTGATATGGGGAGCATTGGTCTTCTTCTTCCATTCGTGAGTACTGATCGAGAGCCGGTCCCTTACAAGGTAACCCCAGTGGTGCACGAATTTCATTTTATTTGGCCCCCCCGGTTCGCCTGTATCCACATTGAACTCCGAGATGATGAAGCGGCCCTCCAATGGTTTTTTGGGATCTCGAACATTTTTACACTTCATTGTAGTTGTTGATGTCGATCCAGAGGGCTACAAAGCATAAATATTATTTTTAATGTCATGAGCACACATAAGACATATGATAATATATAGCTAATAATAAAAAATATATACTTAGATAATATCTTGTTGCTCATTTTGTTCAAGAGCTAAGTACTAACTCCCGTCATCTGCATCCTATTGCACATTATTTTTAGCACCATCATCGCCGGCAACTTGAGTGCCAGTGTTGATCAAATTCATCATCAACTCCTCCTCATCCATGTTTCTCAGGTCGGCCATCTAGCTTCAAAAAACAAAACCAATATATAGTACGTCAAATCTTTGCTTACATGCATAAAATCTACGAACAATATGCATTATTAAATCTTGCCCCTCGGTCACGGACGCAATTCGCCACACTAGGGTGAACTACGTCGGTACTAGGGTGAATTAGGGCTATACATAAACAGCCAAGGGCGAATTGCGTCGGTGACTAGGGCGAACCACGTCGGTGACATCAACAACGCGGTTCGCCCTAGTCACCGACGCAATTCACCCTAGTGTGATTATTTAGCGTTAACGATAACGATAATTTGAATGTTGATCGACTAGACTGCGAGAGAGGGCGGTGTGATGAGAGTGGCAGTGCTCCGCTCCGCCGTATATATGTTTGTACACATGGGTGAACGAGGCCGGCGGTGCTCTGCCGTATAAACCCTAAACCCTAGGGTGAATGAGGGCGGCGGTGCTCCGCCATATAAACCCTAAACCCTAGGGTGAACGAGGGCGGTGGTGCTCTATCATATACATAGAAACGCATGGGCGAACGAGGGCGGCGGTGCTCCACGACATATATATACATGCATATGAATACAAATGATGAAAACATATGGATCGTGATCGAGGACAAGGACGTACGGCAAGACGAGCGGTGTGGTCTCGACGTCGGCGTAGAGTGGGCTAGGGCGGTGGTCAGCGCAGCAGAGCGCACGGTGGAGGGCCGACGATGAGGGCAGTGGTCGGTGCGATCGGTGTAGAGGTGGAGGGTGTTGTGGGGACCGAGGTCAGCGGTGATGTTGGGGCCTTGATATCCCTTCTATTGTGGTCTCTACTCCTAGCAGCTCCAATAGTTCTGCATTAGAATGGAATACATGAGATTAGCGCACATTTTTCATGTGGACATCCTTTCATACATGTGAACAAAAAATTCATATGTGAAGAAGTCAATCAAAAAACATTCTTAATTTAGCATTCTCCATATACAGTGCACCGAGTACTTGACTTGTCAATAAGCATTCTTTTGTTCAGTGTGAACTCAAGCATAGATATCCAAAACTCATATGAAGCATAGCACTGTCTCAAGAAGCAACATTTCTTACACTGTAGGTCCAAAATTAGAGCAAGACCTAGTTTTATCTGAAACATAAATGGATAGGCATTAAAAATGACTAAAACACCGTAAACCGGTGCTCCGTCTCCAGCATCACACATTGGTCAATTTGGCTTCCATCGGTCCATGTTTGCGGTTGTACTTGATAATATAGAAATAGTTTGATAGATTGAAGGTGTAAACTTATTATTAATAGGTTCATCATGGTAAATAATAGTTTCATAATATGTACAGTCCTTTTTTAGACCAAATGTCACAATCTCAAAATATAACGTGAGATAGTCAAAGTTTAAATTTTGTCAACCAGGCCAAAATACAATTTTATATCTGTGATCAAAAGGAGTATATTATATATCATGCATGCATGTCCACATGTTTTTTTCTTTTTGCAAAACACAGTACAAATGTCAATATATAGCATTGCAAACTCTACTTTGAAAAGCAATTCAATTGCCTTGATTTACTATTTGAGAACATTTTATGAACAACCGTCAAAGTAAAATGCATAATAAGATGACATGAAAATAGGCATACAATTTTGGGATGGCCGGTCCAGTCAAGGTATAATGCATAATAAAACGCCACAAAATGGCCAGGCAATTTCTCAATTACATGTTTTGCAAAAAAATAAAAAAATTGCACAACATCACCGTCAATCCTCTACTCATTTTCCTCTGCTCTCCTTCAGCTCGCATGCCACCACGCATTGGCCATCCCCCCATTCCCGGCCACAAAACTCCATAGCCATGAGCAAGCCATGGCACCGCGCCATCATCCTCGCCACGACCATGTGACCCCGCCATGCCCATACTACGACTGGCTGTTGAATGGTGAAACCCTAGGCACTAGGAGAGAGAAAGCCGAGAGAACTCACCTCATGAATGCGGAGGCAGATCGACGGGGTCGCGGTGGTAGCGGCGCGGCGAACACGCACGCGAGGACCGTGGACGCGTGCGAGGCGGTGGCGACGACCAACGTCGGGCGGGGTGGCGGTGGCGTCCTCGGTGTGGTAGGCCGGGTGGCGTGGGCGCAGCGGGGGAGAGGAATCGGCGATGGCGCGCGCGGGGGCGAAGATCGACAACGCAAGGAAGAAGATGGGGCGACGAGGGGTTTGGGCACTGGCATATATATGCCACACCCCTTTACTCCCGGTGCCAGCCCCCCACCGGGAGTAAAGGTCCTTTACTCCGGGTGCGTGTTACCAACCTGGAGTAAAGGTATACCTTTACTCCTAGTTGGTAACACGCACCGGGAGCAAAGGTTTACCTTTACTCCCGGTTGGTAATATGCACCGGGAGTAAAGGTTTTTTTGGTGGGCCACAAAACTGTAGCCCACCTTTACTCCCGGGTGGGCTTCCCACCCAGGAGTAAAGGTGGGCTGCAGTTTCGTTACCCGCCTGTTTTGAGCAAAATTTTTTAATAAAAAATGCAATAGTCTGGTTAAATACATAGTAAATTAAATAAAAGGCATAAAATTATTTTGTTAAAAATATGGATTTTCTTTTTCTTTATTGCACATAGGAAAAATCTATAACCTAACTTTTTTTATTTTTTGTTATAATTATAAAACATAATGTAACTAATATTTATTATTTTGTTAATGCAAAAATGTAGTGTTTAATTAAAATTATTAAAACTATTGGTTTTGGACAGGAAATTTATTTTCACATCATTTTAACGTTAATATTTTAATTTTTCATCACTCAATATCCTAATTTAACTTTTCGAGAGGGAAATCCCACCAAATCAAACATTGATTTAATTTGAAACACGACATAATAAACATCTAAATTTACAATTATTACATAATATCTCAAACACACACTGCATTAAATCACTATATCATCAAGTGGGCACAGCAGTGAACTTTTTCTTTACGTATGTCCCTTGATTATGATCGCGTCGTAACCATGGAGTGTCCTCATCATTTACCAAGATGCTAGGGTCTTTGTTCACTTTGAAGGGTGGAATTCGGTCATCCTTTTCATAATCTTCTGACATGTCCGACTTGTCCTCAATTCCCACGATGACTCTTTTCCCTGAAAGAACTATGTGGCGCTTTAGCTCTTTGGTTGAGTCATTATCGTTTTTTCCTCTTTTTGGTTTGGTAGACATATCATTGACATAGAACACCTGATTCATATCCTTGGCAAGGACGAATGGTTCGTCTTTGTACCCAATATTACTAAGGTCTACTGTTGTCATTCCATACTTGTTGTTTACTATTACCCCGCCTCCGGTCACCTTGACCCATTGGCACTTGAACAATGGGATCTTCAAAGTAGGTGCATATTCTAGTTCCCATATTTCATCTATGCGGCCATAATATGTCTGCTTATTCCCATTCGGGTCTATGGCATCTATGCGGACACCACTATTTTGGTTGGTACTCCTTTTATCTTGGGCTACTATGTAGAATATGTTCACATTTATCTCGTACCCGTTGTATGTGACGATATGACATGACGGTTGCATAGCCAATAAATACAGTTGCTCATGGATGCTCTCATCACCTTAACATTTTTTTCGCAACCAACCGCCAAAAGTGTCCATGTGCTTACGCGTAATCCAAGCTTCAGTCTTCCCTGGAAACTCAGATCATAAGAGATCCTTGTGTGTCTCAATATACGGATCTACCAAAGAGGAGTTCTGTAGAACTATGTAGTGCGCTTTATTGAAATAATCATCCTCCGTACCAATATATGTTTTCCTCCCTAGTGTCCCTTTTCCGCTTAGTCTCCCCTCATGTCTCGATTCAGGAACACCAATCGAGTCAAGGTTAGGAATAAAGTCAACACAGAACTCAATGACCTCTTCTGTTCCATAGCCCTTGGCGATGCTTCCTTCTGGGCGAGCACAGTTGTGAATATATTTCTTCAGGACTCCCATGAATCTCTCTAAGGGGAACATGTTGTGTAGGAACATAGGACCGAGAATGAAAATCTCCTTGACTAGGTGAACTAGGAGGTGTGTCATGATATCAAAGAAGGAAGGAGAGAACACCAACTCAAAGCTGATGAGACATTGAACCACATCATTCTATAGTCTAGCTAGATCAGTTGGATCAATTGCCTTCTGAGAAATTGCATTGAGGAATGCACATAGCTTCACAGTGGCTAGATGTACATTTGGAGGTAGAATTCCTCTCAATGCAACTGGAAGTAATTGCGTCATGAGAACGTGACAGTCATGGGACTTTAAGTTACAAAATTTCTTCTCTAGCACATTTATAATACCCTTTATATTTGAGGAGAATCCAGATGGTACCTTGATGTTGTTTAAGCATTCAAACATGATTTCCTTCTCCTCTTTGCTTAGAGTGTAGCTAGCAAGATGTAAGTAATGGCGTCCATCATCTGTCTTCTCTGGATGCAGGTTGTCTCTTTCTCTCAAACAACGTAGGTCCTATCGTGCTTCAAATGTGTCCTTAGGCTTTCCATACACACCCATGAAGCCTAGCAGGTTCACACAAAGATTCTTCATCAGGTGCATCACATCGATCGAGCTACGGACCTCTAGGACTTGCCAATAGGGTAGGTCCCAAAATATGGACTTCTTCTTCCACATGGGTGCGTGACCATTAGCGTCGTTCGGAAGAGGTTGGCTGTCATGTCCTTTTCCAAAGATGACTTTCACATCATTGACAATATTGAGTACATCCTCACCGGTTTGGTTGCGAGACTTGGTCAGGTGGTCTGCCTTCCCTTTAAAATGCTTGCCTTTCTTTCTTACGGGGTGATTTGCAGGAAGAAATCGACGATGGCCAAGGTACACGACCTTTCAACATTTTTTCAAAAATACACCTCTAATATCACCGAAGCAGTGTGTGCATGCATTATATCCCTTGTTTGACTGTCCTAAAAGATTACTTAGAGCAAGCCAATCATTGATTGTTATGAACAACAATGCTCGCAGATCAAAGTGTTCCTGTTTGTACTCATCCCACACACGTACACCTTCTTTATTCCACAAAATGAGAAGTTCATCAATAAGTTGTCTCAGGTACACATCGATGTCATTGCCAGGTTGCTTCGGGCCTTGGATGAGCACATGCATCATAATGAACTTCCGCTTCATGCATAACCAAGGAGGAAGGTTGTAGATACTTAGAGTAACAGGCCAAGTGCTATGACTACTGTTCTGCTCTCCAAAAGGATTGATACCATCTGTACTTAAAGCAAACCTTAAGTTTCTTGTGTCATTTGCAAACTCCAGGAATTCTCTGTCGATTGCTCTCCACTGGGACCCATCAGCAGGGTGTCTCAACATATTGTCTACCTTACGGTCTTCTTTGTGCCAACGCAAAAATTTTGCATGTTCTTTGTTTCTGAACAGATGCTTCAAGTGTGGTATTATAGGAGCATATAACATAACCTTGGCAGGGATTTTCTTCCATGGATGTTCGCCCTCAACATCACCAGGGTCATCTCACCTGATCTTATACCGTGATGCATGGCATACCAGGCATGCATCCAATTTCTCGTACTCTTTGCCACGGTAGAGGATGCAGTCATTAGGACATGCATGTATCTTCTTGATTTCTAGCCCCATAGGACAGACAACTTGTTTTGCTTCGTAGGTAGTGGCGGGCAATTCATAGTCCTTCGGAAGCATCTTCTTTTGGATTTTTGGTAACTCTCCAAATCCCTTGTCAGATACACCATTCTTTGCCTTCCATTGCAGCAATTCTAGTGTGGTTCCCAACTTTTTCTGCCCTGCATCACAAGTTGGGTACAACAATTTCTTGTGATCTTCTAGCATCCGCTCGAACTTGATCTTCTCCTTTTCACTTTCATATTCTCTTTGTGTGTCACGAATGACCTGACAAAGATCATCAGTAGGCTCATCTTCTATGGCTACCTCTTCTTTAGCTTCTCCCATTGCAGTATCATTGAAGCACGCACCATCGGGAATAATATCATTGTCGTCCCATTGTTCTTCTTCACCTTCTTCCATTACAACGCCGGTTTCTTCGTGCTTTGTCCAACAAATATAGTTTGGCATGAAACCCGACTTGAACAAGTGTGAATGAAGAGTCCTTGAGCAAGGATATTCCACCATATTCTTACATATGGCACATGGGCAGCACATGAAACCATCGCGTTTGTTTGCCTCGGCCGCACGTAACAAAGAATGCACGCCGTCAATGAACTCTTGGGAGCGACGATCAGCATTGTACATCCAATGCCCGCTCATCTGCATTACATGACATAAATACCATATTAAAACCTAGATCATAATTAATTATTTATACAACATGCGTGCCACCACAAAAGGTACAAATTTATGAAAGCATCGCTACAATGTAGACAATCCCAACTACCACTAAAAGAACTAAAGCTAAAATACATTTCAGGAGCACAAGGATTTCACGACCAATCTCAACTAAAACAGATAGATCCCCCAATTGTGCAACATCTTTGGGCTTCTTTGGCTGGATCACTACCTCATTAGCCGCCGTATCTGCCTGTTGTGCAAGATATTTTTGCATGAGTTCAACATACTCTTCCTCCCAGTAGAAGCCTGAACATCGTCCACTGCCATCCCACTGAAATTAAAACAAAAAATTAGAACTTTAATCACAATCATCATGAAAATAGGTATAAACTAACCATAATCATAAAATACGATAAAATAACTCACATTGCGATCCGGACACTTGTAGAAGATACGACCCTTGTTGGAACCCTCCTTCTTCACTCGGTACTCCATCACAATCTTCGTCTCATCACGACACTTCCTGCATGGAATGAGAGGGAGGCCCGGCGTAAGTCGCTTTGGAAACCCATGAGAGGCCGAGGACCCGGAAGCAGTTCCCATCTACTCTCTATACTCATTTTTAATACACTATAAATTTCTCATTTTATAAACAAATAAAATTAAGAAACTATAAAATTATCTATATCTCTAAACAATGAAGTGTGCTATGCATGCTACAAATAAAAAGTGAATACTAATTTTAAATACCTACTTTAACCTTTCTTCATCCAAATATGCAAACTATAAGTTATTTTGAGCTCAAATTGTTTACAAATAAAAAAACACCATAAAAACAATATATATATAGTGAACAATATGAGATAAGCCAATGATGAAAAATGAGAGTATGAGTTTAGTAACCTTTACAACTGAAGAATCGATGGAGGAATCGAAGAAATCGACAGAGGAATCAAAGAATGGATGGAGGAAGCAAGAACACTAGTGCAGTGAGCTTCAAAATGTGTTGAGCTCAGGCTCGGGGAGGAAGAAGGAGACGGCCAGGATATAAAGGGGGACCTTTAGTCCCGGTTGGTGGCTCCAACTAGGACTAAAGGTAACTTTCCAACCCCCGGCGCAGCCACGGCCTGGGAGTAGACCTTTACTCCTGGTTGGAGCCACCAACCGGGAGTAAAAGTCTATCTTTAGTCCTGGTTGGTGGTTCCAACCGGGACTAAAGGTCCCTGCCACCTCTGTCTGGCGCAGTAGCCATTGGCCAGGGACCTTTAGTCTCGGTTGGAGCCACCAACTGAGACTAAAGGTCTCTCTAGTCCCGAGCGCAAAAAATGCTAGGACTAGAGCCCATTTTGGTCGAGGATCAAAGGTCTATTCTCTACTAGTGTACACTATGTTGTGGGTTTGGAACCATGACAAGCATTGGAATTGTTCGTTTGAGGTCCATGTGTGGGTCTTTTGTGGCTTGGACACTCAAAACATGGAAGGGACACGGATCAATTTATCCTGGTTTGGGCTTCTGAGCCCTACATCCACCAGTATAGTGATCTTTATGTTAGGAATGCCCAATTAGGGAGGTTACAATGGTGGAAATCAATAGAGATTGGTAGGGGATCGCTCGGTGCTATCCTAGAGTTCGTCAGTGTTCTTCTTCAGTCCCTCTAAGTTGGGTCGAATCAGATATCCTCCTCCTAACTAAGTTGGGTCCGATCCCCTCTAACTAATTTGGGTCTGCTCCCCTTTAATGTTGTTGGGTTTGATCCCTCTTCCCAAGGGAGCTATGCCTCCCCTTATATTCTAAGGAAGGTATGGTGTACAAGTGTGTTCTATTCTAGTCTATGGTCTATATGTCGGGTGTATGCGTCCTCTGCTGGGCGTTGCTGGACGTTGCCTTGTTGTGTAGGGGGTAGCCGATAGTGCTGCAACTACTCCTTGACACTGCTACCTCTGTTCTGGCACTTGACCGTCAGGGGTTCCCTGCTGTCGTACGGCCTGCCCTGGATGATCCTTCTTGAGTCTTCCTTGGTCTTGTCCTGATGTGTCACTCCTATTATGTGATACTGCCAAGAGAGTGGCCGATAGGCCTCACATCTGTTGAACAGGTAGACCGTGAAGCATCTCCATACCTGTCAGGCTCTGGGTGCCTAATGGGTTCCTAAGCCAGATCCTGGCCTGTGGCTCGGAACACCGGTTGCCACCCGGGCACTAGCCTAGGTGGGCGCTGGGTGGAGGTCACGCTCAGGCCACCATTGTTCAGTGGCCCAAGGCTATGGCTGAGCCCCTGAGCCTTAAGTAGTGGCTTCAGGTGCGCTCGGGCTCACCCTACCTCCTTCTAGAGGGTATGCACGAGCGTACCCAATGGGTATAGCCACCGAGCGATCCGTGGGATCGACTGGGGGCTTCATTGGTCGGCATCCTCTTTGCCGGGGCCTTAACATATCCTTATGTTACACTCTCGTCACACCACAATTAAGCTATCAAAGTATAGCGGGGGTAAGTTATAATAGGTAATGTGGACACCTAAGATAGAGATAAGTCAAAGTATGACTAGTAAGGTATAGCTAGGTGGGAGGACAACAAGTAAGTATAACGCTTCCTAAAATCTTTGTCTACTTATATGGTTCTAACTTAGCAAGACAAAAGTTATCTCAAGCAAGGACAATGTTCATATATAATTGCACATGGGGACAACTAGATGAAGCTTAGGAACAGAAAGGAATGAGAAAGGTGCTAAACCTCCAAAACGAGGGAGGGGTTACGTTTTAATAAATTGCCAGGACATGGTGGAATATAGAGATTATACAGGGCTATCACTTGCTGACTACCACAAACAAACCATGGGGTTAGACACAAATATAGGTAAGTGTATAATCTAGACACCACATCTAAACTTATCCACTGTTCACCTAAACGACCATTTAGCCCATTTAAATACCATGTAAACACTACATGGTAGTGTGCCATTGCTATTTAATCACCCATTTACCTTGTTTAATTGACCGCTTAGCCTATTTAATGGACCATTTAGCCCAAATAATGGCTAAACAGTAGGTGTCCGACTATTTACCGTTTAGCATTTAGGGAAACACTGACTATATCTTACTGCTTGTAGCTGTGCACACACTGATCAACTAGAGGCACCCGGTAAGATGGGCTGTGATTGGGTGCAAAGGTATACTACCACTATAATAACCACTACAACATAACAAATATGTTGTAATAAAGTAAAGCACTAAGGCAAAGTAGGGAAGATATAAATATAATAAGATAACTAAAAGTCTTATTAAAAAGAGAAAGGATACCAGAGTTATACCAGACTTTCCAAAAGACAAAATCTGAAAACCCAAGACTAGCTCACTTACTCTAACTCCTGCACAAAACTATCCTACTAGTACTAAGAATGTAGTGGAACTTTTCTCTTTTTCTTGAATAGTTTGTCTAGAAAGTGAGGGGTACCCCCATATATAGGTGGGCCCATGGATCCAAGTGCTTCTCATGTAATCCCTTGGATCAAACCACCATAAAATTAATGGAAGTGATCAACCATGGTTGTGCTTCCTTGCATGACCAGAGTAAGGCGTTGGAGGGATGTCGAGGGTTGGGTGACCCTTGGGGGTCCACTACTATGTTAACGGTTTTCACAAGTAGCCATAACCACCAAAATATAGATTTCCATAGGTGGACAGCCTGCTCGCCTTTGGATTAGCATAACTATTAGTCAGTATTTCCAGAGGTGGTTATAGTAGATTAAAAAAATTAAAAAAAAATGAAAGCCCTATGGTGAGCCCATCCTACTCCAAGGCCCGCCACAATGGCTCTGAGCTCACTACTAGCCATGCCACCACCATCGAGCCCTACACCTTGCCATCATCGAGCCCTGCCACCTTGCCATCGCCAAGCACCATAGAGAGAGAGGATGAGTGAATAAGATGAGTCAAAGGCGAATCTCATGAGATCCATGTGCGTTGGTCTTGCCAAGAGTGGATGGGGCTTACCTCATTGGATCTAGGGGCACCGCTGCCATAGCCAAGATCCCATCTGATCGCCTTCTCTTTGCTTAGATCCGCCCCTTCTCACATCGAGATCCTCACACCATAGAGGGTGTGATTATGTTTAGGATCGATAGCCATACTATTCAGAGGGGAAAACCTTGGTTAAGCGGTTCTTGAGTGCCACTAGGTGAAATGATTCTTGCATATGCATTAGGACCTAGTGTGCTAACGTCTAACCCTTGAAAAATGCTTGGAAAAATGCTAACACATGTGCACACGGGTTATACACTTTGTGGTTAGCAACTTGGAAGCAAGGGTAAAGTGTTTGAGGAGATAGAAAAAGAAAAGGAGGAGACTGTCAGGACCTGACCCTGGCTTTGCTAGCGACCGAACCCTAATAGACCAAGTCTGTTTAGTAGTTGAACTGAAGTTGAGGGGCTGAGTGATGACCAGACCCAGCGTTTGGAAAGGATAGAACCTAAGGCTGAGGGTCTGGTTGTGCAGCTAGAGGTGCACAGGTGACGTGGAGAGGACCGGACCCTAAGGGTGAGTCCAGTCATATATGACCAGACCTAGTCCGAAGGGACCTTGCTCCACTCATTGGGCCAGACCCAACAGTGGAGAGTCCGATCATGCTGACTGAACGCGCAGGAATGAACTCTATGAGGAGCAGACCCTAAGGGGAGTCTGGTCATTAGGACCCTGGTCCGGTCATATTTTCATGCTCTGGGAGCTTACTGGAAACGACCAGACCCTAAGTAGCCCCGAGTCTGATCGCTGCTCTGGTGAGTCCGGTCATAACTTAACTGCGCGAGTGAACGTTAAGTGACTGTTAAGATCTAACATGTGGGATTCAAACAGAGGACACATGGATAGCTAAGGACCAGACCCTGAGTTTTGGACCCTGGCCAGAGTCCGGTCAGCTCTACAAGGACCCAATGGCTAGTTGAAGTTTTAGGACTTCTATAAATAGCTTAGGGCCTAGCTCTTGCTCACTCTCTTGCACATTTTCATCAGTGATACATCCTTGTGAGCTAAAGCAAACACCTCCCACTCATCTCCATCATTTATTCATCATCTAAGTGAGATTGGGAGTGATTGTTAGTGCATTTGCTTGAGTGATTGCATCTAGTGGCACTTGGGGGTTGTTGTGGCTACGGATTTCTTGTTACTCTTGGTGATTGCTGCCACCTAGATGACTTGGAGCAGCGAAGGAGCATTGGCACGAGTTGGTGATTGTTCGTGGCCATCTCCCGGTGATTTGTGTGGGTTCTTGACCTTCTCTCGGTGAATAGCTAAATGGTACTCTATTGTATTGCGCGTGTCATTGAGTTACCCTCACTTTGGGTAGGTTCTTGCTAGTGCCCTAGTGTGGGCTTGGTGTGGTGCCAATTAGCTCATGAACCACCTAAGTGTGTGGTCAACACAATGGGGACTAGTGTGCCGACAAGGACGTGAACCTCGGGAGGAAAATTATGTATCTCATTGTCTCCATTGGATATCTCCTAGAGTTCTATTGGTATTCTTATTGATTGATTGATCGCTTGCCTTAGACGGTATAATCACATTACCTCTCTTACTCTTGTATTACTTTGCTTCATAATTATTGTAGTTTGAGTAGAGTAGCTCTCTTGCTAGTTGAGTAGCTTGTTTAGTCTCTTGTTAGTTGTTAGCTAGCTCAACTAGAGTAAGAGTAGTGACATAGCTTTTGTGTGTGCCTAGAGATTGTAAAGAACTAGAATTATGGAATAGGTGGCTTGCAACCCTTGTAGAGCTAGAGCAAAAATTCATTTCGCCATTTAGGTTACTAACCATTTGCTCTAGTGAATTTGTAGAGATTTTTTAATAGGCTATTCACCCCCTCTAGCCATTTGGGACCTTTCAATAGGGAGGAGGGATGGGGAGAAGGCAGAGGGGGAAATAGGGGAGCAGAGAGATGGAGGGAGACAGAGACGATAGCAGTGAGCGGCGGGTATGTCAGTGTGCTCGTGAGAGGAGGAAAGTGGAGAGAGGTGGATTCATATATATATCTTTATATATATATAAAGGGTTTAGAGTGGGCTAGAGTGGGCTGAAGTGAGGTCCGCCTCTTAAAATAGGCCTCATTTTCTAAGGTGGACATTTTAAGTGGTCCGGCTCCGTAAATAGATTTATAGATATAGGATTTTTTCTGTCGTTTCTTGAAATAAAATGTCCATCTCTGAAAATCGTTAGGTGTTTTGGGAGGCAGGCACATCTTTTGACTACCTCAGTTAATAAATTTGGCTACCTCCAAAAATCTTTTTCGTAGTAGTGGTTGGCCAAATCCCCCACTGCCATGTGGACCTCCCCCTTTGGTGGCGAGCCTAGTCCACATGTAATGTCATGTCATGTGTTTCTTTGGTGTGGACCATGGTGATGTGGCTTTGGTTTGTGGGCCCTTTGATCCATGTACATGTCATATCTACCATAGAGAGGAAACACACATCTCATCTAGTAGCTAGAAATGATTAATAGTGTGTTTCTTGCATATTCACATGGATTGAGAGCCAAAGGGGTGCTAGGGGGTCGGTCGACCCATGGGTTATCCCTTTTTGATCCCCACCCTCTGCCAGAATTGCTTCCTACATAAATAAAAACTCCATGTACATGTAGAACTTTGTTATTTCAATAAAATATGCTCATAAAATTCTCATCTCCTTTTATTTCTAGGTATGTTGATGGTGTTTATCTATCCTACAATATGCAGATGATATGAATATTTTTATGGTATGTTGATGGTGTTTATCTAACCTTTTTCTTTGCACCTTTGAGCAAGTATTAGGATCTAAAAATAGATTTCCATAAGAGGGAGTTGTTTGTTGATGGTCATTAACACCTCATTTTAGACCATCAACTATGCCTAAATTGGTGATATAAATGACATAAACCATAGTCAATGGGCTTACTTCCTACAATTTCCACAAGTTGTGATGACTATGTGAGTGTAGGAACATGGTGGCTACATACATGGTAATAACACTTCATCAAATGCCCATTTTGACTACATGTCAAAGATCTCATCGAGATACACTAAATTGAGTTTTGATTCACCGAATTCAGAGTCCGAGCAACAAAGTCATGACTTTCGAAAGATCGCAACATGGGTCAGGATGAAAGTGGACACTGGGGCACGTCGGGCGATCAAGGGTCGAGTGATGGGGACAGGTGTCCAATGGCCACCAAACTTCTCCCAAAGCCTCTCCACTCAATAGGAAGCCCAAGGGAAGTGGTGTTGACCCCAAAAGGCATATTTGGACTTTGGACAACCCATGGGTGACCCAACCCAAAGTCTATCCACATCATCGATCCGCTCCATGCTGAAGAAAACACTCAGGAGGCATCCCACACTGTTGACTCAATGATGGTTTTACATCAAGGGTTTAGATGGTGTCCATGTGACCTCTCCCATGGATCCATGGGCCCATCAACCAAAGAAGGAGAACTCCACCACGACCAAACTTTCTATCCAAGACAATGCGAACTGTAGATCTTCGCACTGACTCAAGATGGATGTCAAACATGCTAGGACAGCATCAGGCAACCCCACCCACATCGATCGACATGCGGGGGCACACTAAACCACCTTGAGCACCTTCCCACCAACTCCAAGGAGCCCCCTTAGCAGTTGGATGGCATATATGTGGAAATGGAGGGTCGGCCGATGCCCAAGGATGTCGCCCGACCCCACCAAGCTGCCAACCAATTTCCACCTCTTCCTACAAGTACCCCCTACAAGAACCAACCTTGGAGAGCTATAAATAGATGTTTTAGGCACCATTTGTAAGCATCCATCAATCCAAGAAGGAATAGAAGCTAGGAGAAGATCTCTTGTTCTACCACTTAGAAGTAGAAGACAAGGATTGGTCAGGAGGAGCTTGGAGAGGAGCCAGGCTATCGGCATCCTCTCCTACTTGTACCTTGGTGAATGAAGCTATTCTTCAAGTGAAGTTTAGGATCTTCTATTGTAACTTTGATCATTTGCCTTGCTTAAGTGTTATTTCTATTATTTTTGTTCATGGGTTTCACCACTTGATTCGAATGCTCCGATCTTAATTCATTGAGGCCTAGATTGGAGTAGTGGGTCTATAGGTTGAGCATGGTTCTTAGACTATAGCTTGCTTGTGTTTACCACTAGGCCTCTGGTTAGTTAGTGGCATGTGGCGACCGCCCTATCCATCCTCTGTATTCCACCATGACAGGTCTAGTTATTTTGTAGGGCTCGTGGCATTTCATTTTTAATCAATCTTCTGGGTTGGTTAATCGGATGCACTCCAAAGTAAAGACCCATGATATAGTCTTTCCTTATTCTTGCCTTAGTTCATAGAAACCACAAAAAACATCTCTACATGTTATCTTTTACCCTTGCTCTATCCTTGGACAAACTTAGTTCTTCCTCTATTTAGTTCACGTTTCCCGTGGAAATTCGATACCTTAGAATACTCCCGGGTGAAGGCTATATTGGTATCTGTGCGATTGTGGACTTATCTGTTGCCATATCAAGTGTCAACAAGCTTTCTGGCACCATTGTCCAAGAATGGTAGGTTTTCTAGTTTAGAACCGAGTCGTCTAGTTATCCTTTATCTTTCATATTTCATACCATCGATCACATTCCTATCATTCAAATCGTTGCTCCAAAGGGTGCTAGTTTGGAGCCACCTCCATCATCAAAACCTTTCCTTACCGATAGCTATGAAGTTTGCCCTTGTTTCATAGCTAAAGTTTAGGAGAAATATTTTGCTAGGAAAGAAGATGAAAACCCATATGCTCATCTTCAAGAGTTCGAGCAAGTGAGTTCACTGCCTTCACATTTCAGGCATGTCACATGAAACTCTTAAGCGAAAGTTATTTCCATTCTCTTTGACGGGATTAACAAAACTGTGGTATGCTCGAACCATAGAGAGTGCACAAGGAGAGTGGGAAGTTTTGCAAACCAAGTTCTGTTTAACCTTCTTTCCTATCTCCCAAGTCATCCGCCTTCTAATAGAGGTCCTAAGCCTCAAGCAAAAGAGAAGGAATAGCTAGGTGTTGCAATGGGCCTGCTTGATGGATCTTTCTTCATCTGGCTCTGATCTTGCTATACCCAATCCTATGCTTTTACAACATTTTTATCTAGGTCTTAGTGATAAATTTGCACATTTCCTCAACATCGCCTCAGGAGGAGCCTTCTTACATCTTCCTATTAGTGAGGGGAGAGCTATCCTTGATACAATCCTTGAATACACCAATGTCCATGATGACTCCCCTGAAGAAAAGGACAATCCAATCCTGTGCAAGAAGAAGTTTCGACAGTCAAATCGTTACCAAATCCATCCAAAGATTCAACTGCCAACCATATTTCTGAACCATTCCTATGGGCACCAAAGGTAGAAGAAATTCATCCTTTGGAGTTTCCCTTGGAATTCAAGGAGGATCTCTCCCCTGATGTTGGAAGTTACATTCAATTATCCAATTCAACAGAGATCTTTGGCACCCTTGACCCCAAATCATTGTCTTCTTGACCTATCTCAAGATTTGGTTGCACAGGAGCCCCTCGAATCAACATCATCTTACACCTTAGAAATCGAATCTATATATGATGATCTCCCTCCTTGTTTCTTTGATGATCCAAACCATAGAGGCACAATGGTAGCACAAATTGTCTGAGGCAAGGATCCCCATCCCAATGGAGGACGAGGATGAAAATCCACTCATAGAATGCCATAGACAAGAGATGATGGATGAATATGTTTGTTCTATGGACATTCTCGAGGGATCAACTATGGAGTCCAAAAAGGAGGATCATGTGGGTGAACATCAAAGCTATATTGTAGAAGAACCACAAGATCTATGCTTTCATGAGAAATCTCCAGAGTTGCTCATCTCTTATATGCCACTTGCACCTATGGGAGTTGCAACCATCCTATGCTTCTCTTCCATCAAATGTTCAAGAGGTTGGTTGTGCATGCTTCTGTCTATCACAAGTATTCCAAATCTCATAGTGGCTTTGGCATGTGTCACTGCCGATTGACGAGTACACCCACTACATATCATCTTGTCACTGTCAAGTCTAGAACCAGCGCTGATAGTGAGCCCCATCATTACCAGTTGCTCTTTGCCGGACTCATAGTACACCCATGCAAATGAAATTAGTGCCAAGTAGTGATGACGGAGCTAGCAGATGGCGATCAAGAAGAGGCTTCATTTAGGTACTTCGGGGCTAAGAGTCTATGCTGGTGTGCATTACGGGACTAAGGGGGTATTTGCGACTGCTCCACGAGCTCTGCTCCAAAAAACTTCACCATGGAGCAGCTGCATAAAAAATTGGAGTTTATGAAGCACCCCTTTAGTTGCTCCCATAACTCCACTGTTTTTCTTGGAGCAGAGTTGCGTGGAGTTAAACCTGTTTGTCTAAAAAACATGGAGCAGAGTTGAAAAACGTGGAGTGGAGCAGTCCCACACACCCGCTAAAATCACTCAAAGAGGTGCAAAGTTTTATGCGCCTGAGTATATAACAGGTACTGATCCATTACTTACTATGTACACTAGTAGAGAAACGACCTTTGATCCACTTCAAAATTTGGCTGTAGTCCCGGTATTTTTCGCGTCCAGGACTAGAGAAACCTTTAGTCCCGGTTGGTAGATCCAACCGGGACTAAAGGTCCCTGTCCAACGGCTACTGCGGCAAGCTTTTGCTGTAGGGGACCTTTAGTCCTGGTTGGAGCTACCAACCGGGACTAAAGGTTAACTTTTACTCCCGGTTGGTCCCTCGAACCAGGAGTAAAAGTCTACTCTCGGCTGGAGGCTTCGTCCGAGACTAGAAAGGGACCTTTAGTCCCAGTTACGTGGGCCTCAACTGCACTTTCCTTTTAGAAATGCATGTTAGCTTTAGTCTCTCTTGTGCTCTTGTACGTGATGCCTCAACTGTACTTTCCTCTACATGCAACTAACAGTACATCTACATTAGCTTTAGTCCCGGTTGTGCTCTTGTACGTGATGCCTCAACTGCACTTTCCTCTACATGCAACTAACATTACATCTACATTAGCTTTAGTCCCGGTTGTGCTCTTGTACGTGATGCCTGCCGTCCATCCATCCGGGACTAAAGGCTCTGTTCGCTGTTAGAACCGGGACTAAAGGCTGCATTAGCTTTAGTCCCGGTTGCTGTCTCGATGGGCTGGCTCGACCAGAATGGAGCGGCCCAGTACGCAATATGCTGGAATTGCTGGCCAGTCCCACCTATTAGCACCACCTCGCTTGCTCAGAAGAGTGAAAGCTAACTTAAAAGCTCAGCTCTAGAGCCATGCACCATGACTTTACTTGAACCGGATCTGTTCTATAGGATCATACCGCTGCATCCTTGATACTTTAGTTTGTACAAAATGTTACGTATATTCTAGCAACGTAGAATGCGTATTCGAAAGCCAAAACGAATCATCAATTGAAAAAAGAAACAAAAAAAGAAAAAGAAAATAGAAAGCCCTGGTAGCAGCGTAGAATGCGAACGAATCATCAAAAGAAAAAGAAACAGAAAAAGAAACCCGATAGCAGCGTAGAATGCGAACGAATCATCAAAAGAAACAAAAACAAAAAAAAAGAAAATCTTTAGTTCCGGTTGGTATTACCAACCGGGACTAAAGGTGCGGTCCACGTAGCCAGGTCGGGAGGCCTCTTTAGCCCCGGTTGGTCTTACCAACCGAGACTAAAGGTGGACCTTTAGTCCTGGGCGAGAAACCGGGACTAAAGGAGGGGCCCTTTAGTCCTGAATTCGTACTCCCGGTTGGGAAACCGGGACTGAAGGGGTTTTCCAACCAGAAATAAAGCCCATTTCTCTACTGGTGGTAGAATAAGGAGGTAATTGTAAGCATGGATTGGTTGCACCATGATAACAAGTATAAGAGCATCTCCTTTTCTCTTTATGAAAAGTAAGAGCATCTCTTGAAGGTGACCCTATCATTTATATATACTGCATCCTACCTGACCTATCTACCTGCAAAAGATTATTCCCCTCGGAAAATAAACTTGAAATCCAAGAGAGGATACGAACACATTATTGCGCAGCTTGGAAAAAGATGGCCTTACATTAGGAAATGAAAAGCGTCTATATACGCCTCGGATGCTCTGACATGTGTTTCATTATTACCTGGAATAATAACTTGAATTTTAACCACACTCCCGTCCGTGTGTGTGACACGATGGTACGTGTAGTACTCTAATTTTCCTCTGCAAGTATAAACCACATGAAACTAATTAAGGAATCTATCATGACCGCCTGGCACGCCGCAGATTATGTAGTTACTCGTTGTCGTTGGTAACCAAGGAGGCTAATGACTATATATACCATGACCGGCTGGTCGCATGTTAATTAAATATTATGCTAATTTTTTGTTGTAAACAAAGGAAAAAAAGAATATGGATGGAAAACTTGTTGCGGCCATCTCCATCGTTTGAGGCAAGCATCCAGCTGGTTCATCATTGCACCATTGTATCACAACACAATGGTGTGAGAATAATGCTTCCTATAAAAGAAGAGTCCACAACCACAACCTCCGGTAATGATCTTTCTGCCACCAGGAAAATTTGGTAGTTACATAACAATTAATAAAATTTGGAAACAGAATGACTTTAAAAAAGCGATATATAACCAAAATAATGCCCGTATATATTAATCACAAATGCATTGCATGATGTAAGTACAACAGCTCACTAATCTCTCCATTTCAAATTGTATATAATTTGTTTTATCATTTCGATATACCTCGTCGTCTTTAGCTTTAGTCCCGGTTGTGCTCTTGTACGTGATGCCTCAACTGCACTTTCCTCTACATGCAACTAACATTACATCTACATTAGCTTTAGTCCCGGTTGTGCTCTTGTACGTGATGCCTGCCGTCCATCCATCCGGGACTAAAGGCTCTGTTCGCTGTTAGAACCGGGACTAAAGGCTGCATTAGCTTTAGTCCCGGTTGCTGTCTCGATGGGCTGGCTCGACCAGAATGGAGCGGCCCAGTACGCAATATGCTGGAATTGCTGGCCAGTCCCACCTATTAGCACCACCTCGCTTGCTCAGAAGAGTGAAAGCTAACTTAAAAGCTCAGCTCTAGAGCCATGCACCATGACTTTACTTGAACCGGATCTGTTCTATAGGATCATACCGCTGCATCCTTGATACTTTAGTTTGTACAAAATGTTACGTATATTCTAGCAACGTAGAATGCGTATTCGAAAGCCAAAACGAATCATCAATTGAAAAAAGAAACAAAAAAAGAAAAAGAAAATAGAAAGCCCTGGTAGCAGCGTAGAATGCGAACGAATCATCAAAAGAAAAAGAAACAGAAAAAGAAACCCGATAGCAGCGTAGAATGCGAACGAATCATCAAAAGAAACAAAAACAAAAAAAAAGAAAATCTTTAGTTCCGGTTGGTATTACCAACCGGGACTAAAGGTGCGGTCCACGTAGCCAGGTCGGGAGGCCTCTTTAGCCCCGGTTGGTCTTACCAACCGAGACTAAAGGTGGACCTTTAGTCCTGGGCGAGAAACCGGGACTAAAGGAGGGGCCCTTTAGTCCTGAATTCGTACTCCCGGTTGGGAAACCGGGACTGAAGGGGTTTTCCAACCAGAAATAAAGCCCATTTCTCTACTGGTGGTAGAATAAGGAGGTAATTGTAAGCATGGATTGGTTGCACCATGATAACAAGTATAAGAGCATCTCCTTTTCTCTTTATGAAAAGTAAGAGCATCTCTTGAAGGTGACCCTATCATTTATATATACTGCATCCTACCTGACCTATCTACCTGCAAAAGATTATTCCCCTCGGAAAATAAACTTGAAATCCAAGAGAGGATACGAACACATTATTGCGCAGCTTGGAAAAAGATGGCCTTACATTAGGAAATGAAAAGCGTCTATATACGCCTCGGATGCTCTGACATGTGTTTCATTATTACCTGGAATAATAACTTGAATTTTAACCACACTCCCGTCCGTGTGTGTGACACGATGGTACGTGTAGTACTCTAATTTTCCTCTGCAAGTATAAACCACATGAAACTAATTAAGGAATCTATCATGACCGCCTGGCACGCCGCAGATTATGTAGTTACTCGTTGTCGTTGGTAACCAAGGAGGCTAATGACTATATATACCATGACCGGCTGGTCGCATGTTAATTAAATATTATGCTAATTTTTTGTTGTAAACAAAGGAAAAAAAGAATATGGATGGAAAACTTGTTGCGGCCATCTCCATCGTTTGAGGCAAGCATCCAGCTGGTTCATCATTGCACCATTGTATCACAACACAATGGTGTGAGAATAATGCTTCCTATAAAAGAAGAGTCCACAACCACAACCTCCGGTAATGATCTTTCTGCCACCAGGAAAATTTGGTAGTTACATAACAATTAATAAAATTTGGAAACAGAATGACTTTAAAAAAGCGATATATAACCAAAATAATGCCCGTATATATTAATCACAAATGCATTGCATGATGTAAGTACAACAGCTCACTAATCTCTCCATTTCAAATTGTATATAATTTGTTTTATCATTTCGATATACCTCGTCGTCTATGCTAGTTTTTAAGCGCATCGCTATTTTCCACTCTTCCACCATAAGTTCCCATGCCAAGCGTACGCGGACATAGATAAACGAAGAAAAGCATAAACCATACCTAGTGGCCAGCAAGCCCCCTACTGATGCACACAATGACACAAACTTATTCCTGTGTCATCTCCACACCCCAACACCCCCCCCCCCCCCCCCCCCCCCCCCCCCCCCCCCCCCCCTTCCACTCACGCCTCCCCTCATCGTTAACCTCCATCCCCACTGCACCAATTCTGGTATCACCATCCTAGTTGCGTGAAGAAGGACGTTGTCCTCGAAGAGCCCCAGGAAGGGTACACACAAATTGAACGGGGGTGCAACATTGTGGAATAATAATGGTTCCTGTGTGAATTAGAGGATGCTGAGAAGGTGCCACCTTCCCATTCTTGCATGCCCTCATCTAGCCAGCACCTTCTTTTTTGTTTTGAGGAAAACAGGAGGGGTTTGCACCCTACTACAAATTAAATAAATAAAACCAGAGAAAATGTACAAGGTAAATAATTCGAGGGGTACGGGGGAAAAGATTAAGGCACCCGGAAAGAAAGAAGAGCAGAAAAATAGAGGGGGAGTGGAAATTTAGGCTAGACTCTGTAACCATTCTTGAATCCTTGGGAAATATTTCTTCTTCGCCCGTCAAAGTAGCGAAGTAAACTCATGTTTGAAAATTGCCTTGCACTCCTGGATCGTTGCCGGAGTGTTGTTGAAAATCAAGTAGTTTCTGCACATCCAAATTGCCCAACTCATTAAGACTATAAGCTCATTGATTTGTTGCTTCAGATGCTCCCGGATCTGAAATGGTTCCAGCTGAATTTGTAGATTTAACTGAAGTATTCTCCAGCAGTCTGTTGCGAATCTGCAGCCAATGAACAAATGGAAAACTATTTTCTCAGTGTTACAGTCACAGAGGACACAATTATAGTTGGGCAACTCCATATTTCTTCTCTTCAGCAATCCTCTTGTGCTTAACCTGTCTCTCAGTAAGAGCGAGAAAAAGAATCTGTGTTTATTTTAGAATGAACTTTTCCAGAGCCAGCCAAAGATTGGGTGTTCAGGCATATGGCCTCTCAGATGTTTGTAAACCTTTCTCGAAGAGAAGTGATTAGAACCCCAAATGTATCTCCAAATGTCTTTGGAGTCAGTTGTCGCTAGGTTGTTCAGGTTGTTCAATAGGTTTTCATATTCTGCAAATGCTTCCTCTGATAATGGTAGATGGAAAATTGTGTGAAGCTGGCTTAGTTCTTTCTTTTGCTTCCTGGACAGTGATGCTTTAGCCAGCACCTTCTTTGCCGTCTATTACTCTATTAGCGAGAGTAGTTGAGGGCATTGATATGAAGATATATGGAGCGATGGCAAGATATATGGTAGCATGCCAATATGTATTAGCGAGAGTAGTCCATTTACATGCATGGTGTGCTAATGGTAACCATATCCAAGAATGGACCTTTTGCGGAGTTTAGTCCAGGCTCTTACTATACATCACTAGCTGTAGATATAATTTGGAATCGCAGGCGGAGACAGGAATATTTTTTAAGGTACGGCGGGTTTATAAAGGTCAAACATGTATAATATAATTATTAATTATGCAAGGAACGCACTAGAACATTATCTGAATATGTATATTACTATGTGATCAGCAAATATAACAGAAATCCAAAAGTAAAGCATTGGCACATAAAATACCTCACTAAATAAATCAAAGGGCTCCGTTCGCTTCGCTGAAAAAACAAACTAAAATTAAAAAAACAAGCAGAAAAAAACGGATTATAAGAGAAACGAACAGGAGCTGGAACAAATACACACCCATAATAAAGCTTTATTTGGGTGCAGACTGGCCGCGTCGAACTCGCGCCGCCCATCCGCCGGCCACCGCGTTGAGTTCTCGGCTTCTTGCGCCGGCGCCGTCCACGGTCCAGGAACCACCGCATTGATCGATCAGATCGGAATACGAAGAGGAAGGTTCTGGTAATTGACACCACGAGGCCCATCAAGCGGAGGTGGAGCCCATCAGGCCTATCTAGCTTCCCTCCGTATGAGTGTATGACCATATCACGTACGTATATGCGTATGTATTTCAAATATATAGTACATATACTCAGTATTTTTTATTTTTTTAGGTATGGCGGCCGCCAAGGCTCGGCAGATACTTGACTCCGCCCCTGCTTTCAGGATCCTCGCAATAATGTCTTCTCTTTTATTCGATGTTGTGCCACATGCTGTAGCTTAGTTCTTTGCATCACGTCCCTCATGCTGCATATATGATTGCACCAAAGGTGTTGGCCAAATAAATTGGGAATCTCACCAATATAATGCGGAGAATAAAAACTAGCAGCCAAATATATACAGAACTTTTTGTGTATGTGACAGACATGTCTATATGAACACATAGCAATGCAGTTCCGGCGTAAGGAGACGAAGATCATGGGAGTAATCTGGAGTAGTCTTCAAATCTTCTGCCTCCCCTGTTGCTGTCCTAAAAGTGCTATACAATCCATGGTTACTTCTATCGTAAAACGAACCTCTGGTCCTTGCTGCTGCTGTCTACAACCTCAGCAACCCCGGTCCCCAACTTGTCCATCACCTACACACCCAAAGTTTCAGCCTCCATGACCACCAGATCAGCCACAATTGTCACCACCGGCAGAGTCAGCAGTAGCTTCGTCGGAGCCTCTCTTTGGAGAGAAGGTTCATGTGCCACCAGGCACCAGCGGCAGCAGCGGGGGAGCGCACCCCATGAACACCACAAGTCACAGTGAAGCCATGATCACCACCGCTGCCTCGGTGCCTCCTCATCCATTGCTTTCATGTTCAACTCCTCCACATGCTGGTGACGAGTTCTCAAGGTATCAGCACTATTCAGCAGCTTGAGAGGACGCGGGCCATGGAGAACACAAAACATAGTGCGATGTCACCTGTCCTCGGAAATGATTGGTGATCAATTGACTAGAGTTGATTGGAGATCAATTGATTAGAGTTTTCCTAGCGTGGTTTTTGTTTTGTTTTTTCTATTTTTTTCCTGCGTGCTCCCACCAAAACAAAAGCAACTTCACCTCTGTCTAATATTCAATTGGAATTTGATTTCTATTGCAGTTATGATCAGCCCTTATTTAATTATTTATTTGAACCCCACCTTTCACTAACTCACGTGTGGAAAAATGTGTCGAACAAAATAAGATCTATAGATTATTATTTAGACAAAGTCTATTTTTTTAAAAAAAATCTTCATTAAAAATATTTTAAAGTTTGTAGTCGGACTTCATATAACATTACAGTTGCAACAATAGATTACTATTTAGTTACAAGTTAATTTAGTGTGTAGTTATAAATACTACCATGTTAGACAGAAATAATACATAAACAACTATACATTACACACAAAAATAGAGTTGCAACATGGATTACTACTCAATAACAACATGATTTAGTGTGTAGTTGGAAATACTATGGTATACAGAAACAACACATGAACAACTACTCAATGCACACAAAATATAGCTGCAACATGGATTATTATTCAACTACCGTTTGATATAGTGTGTAGATGTAAATTCTATGGTATATAGAAATAACACATAAATAACTACATATTGCACACAAATGTAGTTGCAATATGGATTACTACTCAGTTATAACTTGATTTATTACGTAGTCGTAAATACTATGGTATACAAAAACAAAACATAAACAACTACACATTGCAAAAGAAATATAGTTGCAACATGGACTATACTCAACTACGACTTGATTTATTGTGTAGTTGTAACACAAAATACTATGCTATACAAAAAACAATGCATAAAAATACCCAATGCACACGGATTGTAGTTGCAACATGAACTACTGCTTAATTAAAAAGTGCAAAATGAAATGCAAAATTAAAACAATAGATACACAAATAATTCTACTTACAAAAATAATGTTTAGAGGAGTTGGTTTTTCAATTACATCAGGAATAGGACAAACAACATGCTTGTCTATAGCAGTATCATTGTCACTAAAACATGGATCCACTAAAAGTTCAGTGTGATCTGGTAAAGCATGAGTAATTTTTTGTTTTAATTGTCCAAACAACACATAGTTTTGTTCTGCTGTTATTATATAAAAAAAATAGAGCAAAGTAAATTACATAAACCAATTTAAAGTAACAAAAAAAATAAAATAAAATTTCACTTAAATGATAGTTAAAATGTTCAAACCCCTGGCTTGCCAACATATTCAATGTGAATACAAATAGCATTTTGAAGCTCCAGTGAGATAGGTTCTCGCTTTGAATGAGTGCAAACACCAAGAGATTTTGCACCAAAAGTACCATAACCTATTCAAAGTTTATAGCATAATCACTACCTATAACAAATGAAGACACAACAACAATAACTACAACAGCATTAGCATAAACCAAACCGATACAATGTTTTTTTTGTATACCATAGTATTTACATCTACACACTAAATCAAGTTGTATTAAGTAGTAATCCATATTGCAACTACACTTCATGTGTAATGCGTAGTTAGTTTATATGGTATTTCGGTAAAAAAAAAAGTATCCTCCAACAGCTTCTTTAAATTGTTATCCAAATATAGCCAACTTCTATTCCGGGTTTCGCACTAGCTAAAGATAGAAAACAAGAATGGCTCTCTGGAACGTATACAAGATACAGAAAAACTCTGTTTGAGAGCGAAAAGATACAAAAAATGATTTTTATGCAAATGACTCTCTAAATGATGATTTAAAGAGTGAGCATTAGAGACTCTTGGAGTAAAAAAAAAAAAATGGCTGATCCTATCATCAAACAGACAACTTTGATGGCCATATCCCTGAAAACATGGATGCATCCTAGGCAACCCTGCCATCAATCCAAACACACACATAATCATGGGGAAAACACAATAATAATCAATCAATCTTAGAGATAGCGAGGTCTGGAATAGAAAAGATGATGGTGTCATATTGGCTCGGTCCTGGCTGGCTCCCTTAACTCCATTCCTCCATCGTTATTCTTGAGGATCATGATTCATTTCCATTCCATCCAGGTAGAACAAATGCATACATCCAGCCATTGAATCAAATCAAGGCCACAAACAAGTCAGTCCCATGGTAATTTCCTGTGAATTGTCCACTCGGACGGGTTCACGGTGGTGTCACTGCTGGAGGAGACAAGATCGAAGGGGGAGTCCTCAGCAAACTCGGTGGGCATCGCCTTCCAGTGCAGGCATGGTTCCCACTCTGCCTCTTTCAACACCTTCAGGATCATCTCCTTGCATTCAGGCCGGCAACAAGAACAAACAGCAAACAGCTCACGTGAAGCATGCAGTGTTCCAGTCCTCCCTCTTCTGCATGGCATGCCAGAGATCAACCACCTTCAGGTTCATCTCCTTGTACAAAGCTACGCAGGCGTCAGAGTACAGACGGCAGGTTTCGTTGGTCCGGACGATCTCACTAAGTATAGTACTGCTGCACACATAATATGTTCAGTTCCCTGTGTTATATTGCAACAAGCCAGGATTCACCATACAATTGATTGCTCACCTGGTTGAGTTTTGAAGCATCTCCTCGTTCAGAGGTGGGCAGCTCAGGAAAATTACTCGTGTCTTCTCAGAGAGGCTCTGACCACAAAGGCAAACCGACTGTCAAACAACTAGCTACAGGTGCACCACCATTCCAGGAATATCTTGCTAATCAATGCTCTACCTTTAGGTGTTCTGCAATCTTTCTCATGTTCCCTATGTACACTCATCTAGGGGCACATGAGGCCCGAGACCAGAAGAATGAGCAGCAATGGAGTCGTTTCCACCAAAGTAAACTATTACCAAAGAAGGCTGCACTGCTGAATCCTATGACAAATGGAGAGTAGAAAATCAGTTAAAATTTGGACGACAGCCAGCTAATTTTTTAATATCATCATAGATTATTTTGTAAATTGGATTAAGATCATTACATCATAGTATTGGTCCTTGAGAACATACGCGTGTGTCATCATATAGATAGGAAACTAAAAACTACTGAAAATTTTCATTATGGTATGATAAACAAGTAAAAGAGGGCCAAGTAGTCAGCTGTTTATCATGATGCTGTTAGCTAAGACTAATGGAAGAAATAGGCTTGAAGGGAAGAAGCAGACTTCCTCTTGTTAGAAAAACTGCGCAGAAGAGGATTATATTACTTAGGCAGTAGCAGTTAACAGTGATTAAAAAACAGGGCTGTAAGGAATTTATGTGCCCCAAAATGACTTTTTGTAGAGACAAAGATAACTGTTAAGATGGAGATACAGAAACAAAATTAGAGATTTGGGCCATATATACCTTAGGGAACACTTTGTCCATCACTTGAACAGCCCGCCTTGTGTTCCAGCCGATATATCCTCTTAGCAATATATCAACCTGAATAAATAGCAAGCAGAAATAAGCACTACTGAAGTAAAAACGTTGCTAAGGTAGTTTCGTTCACCAATAAGTTGACCCAAAGGTTAATCTGACATAAGATGTGAATAAGTGAGTTTACCTTACCGGTTGCCCTAGTGAGGTCACAAAATAAAAATTCAGGACACCCTGTTATATACTACTTTTCTGTGCGATTTTTTATAGTAAGAAAGTTCCACGAAGAAACCAGCTAATCAAGAGCTGAATCTAGTGACTGTTATGACGCTGGTGGTAGTGGTGGCACCGGCGCCGGCGAGCCTTGGCTGCGCAGGCTGTAGCCGTGGGTAGAGTCAGAGCGAGGTTTTACCCCTCGGTCCCTATGTTGTTTAGAGGAGGAAGACAGGGGAAGGATTAATTCATTGCTTGATTATTCTCAGTGTGCCTCCCGGCTTACATAGCCATTAGGCTACCTAATTTCCCCTCAAATCACTCTCACTCACTCCTTGATAGACTCCTAGATTAACACCAGCTAATGGTGCACCCAAATTGGCCCCAAATTGACAGCATTTCAGCCACTTTTCTGGCTTCGTTGCCACTGCCTTCTTTGCTCTGCGGGTCAGGGGCGGAGCTAGGATTTGAGCATAGGGGGCGACCGTGCAAACCGGCAACAACCATGCATGTCAAAATGTATACACGCGACAATGTACCAGGGCGGACAAGGGGGGCTCCAGCCCCCCTAATGGCTTGATTTCACCACTAATCACTGTGGCAGAAGCTTGATTTCACCATTAAATCTTCATGCAAATCAACATCTCCATTGTTTTAGCCCCCCTTATCCCGCATCGTGCATCCGCCACTGTACATAACACACAAATAAATGTTTATGTTGCGATACAAAAGAAAGCAGAAAAAACTAAAAAATAACGGGAGTTTAATTAGCCTCAAGCCTCTGACCTTTACCTGATCAATCTAATTCGTGGACCGAAAAAAGATTTATAGTAATAACAAGTAGTTAAACAGGGCCAAAACTAATTAGCACTGGATCCTCAATGTTAAATGGCAAACAATCAGTCACTTGTCGTTTAGCCTCGGACAAAACGGTCACTTAAACGGTAGACGATTAAACGGAAACATCATACCACTATTTAGCATTTAAATTTTAAATATTAACCAAACTCGCTAATGCCAATTGAAGAACAATTTTGAAGGATTAAACAAGAACAAGCACTGATTTCAATTAACTAGCTAATTAGAGTGTGTGGTATGGGGACAAATTAATGTTTGATAAGTAATAACGAAAATAAAAAGGTATGGAGAAAATATTAGAAAGACCTAATTTTTATTTATCTAAAATACTATTAGATATTAATATGGAGTAAGAACGAAAAAATTATAGTAGTAATAGTATCATTAACTAGCTAATTAGATAATTAAGCACCTAATTTAGGGGGTGTATTATGCGAGTTATGGGAAGGTTGGAGGGTGCCAGGCCACCCTCAGCCCCCCCCCCCCCCCCCCCCCCCCCCCCCCTTCCCTCCGCCACTGCTGCGGGTGAACCAGTTTCCCACATGACGACCAAACCAAACTGTGCAATATACTTGTATTTTGAAAAGTATGTTCGTTCGTCTACTTCTTTTTTAAAAAATAGGGCTGAGTGACCTTATACATATATAGCGGGATGTTATATAAAAATAGTTGGGCCACAAAATTTATAAAGCTGTCCCAGTAGTATGTTCTTTTGGGATTGATAAAATCAGATTGACAGATAAAAACCAGATGCAAATGTAATTATCTGTCATAACGGAAAATGTGCATTTTTTTATTTCTGTAACACCCTAAAATTTGCTCTATTTGAAAAAGGTATAAATTGATTTAATTTTGTATTTTATGCTCATGAAATATATGAAAAATAATATTTTTCATTATATTAAAACTCATCATAATGTAGCAATATGGATGTGCATACATACCGGTGCATTTGATTTATTTGGTTTAGTGGTTTTGATTAAAATTCAAAATTGTTTGAATTGCTTTTGGAAAGAAATTAAAAATGGCTTCGAAGTAAAAGAAAATTTGAAAATAAAAGAATTTAAAAAGTTGTAAAATTTATTTTTGGAAAACTTACAAAATTTTCTCATTTTTATTTGAATTGAAAAGTATATTGGAAATAATATTTGAACTTGATTTGATTCATAATTGAAATTGGTTTTGAAATAGGAAATAGAAAAGGATTTGAAAAAGAAATGGAAAAAAAACCCCTCCCTTCTCCCCTTAGGCCCGCAGGCTTGCTGCTCTTGCTCCTCGCGCAACCCATTTCCCTCTCCGCATTGGGGCGGCCCAGCTTGCGCTCTGGCCAAGCCGTGCAGGTCTGCTCTCCCTCCCTTGCCGCGGTCCATCTTCCCCTTTCTCCACTGCGCGGCCCACTTCTTCGCGCTCGGCCCAGCACCGCGCCACGCCTCTTTCCCTCTCTCCCACTGACTGACCGGACCCGCGCCCTGTGTCGCTGCCACCCAGGCCCACCTTGTCAGGGTCATCCCTCTCCTCTAGCTCGTGACCCGCCCGAACTCTGTCGTCGTGTCGTCTTGCCGTGTGCTCCAAGTTCCTTGCCTCCATAAATAGCAGCAGCCTACACCGAGCCACATCTTATCCAGTCCCAGAAGCTAGCCGCCACTCAATTCGAGCCGTAGCGCCACCGCGCAACCCTAGAGCCATCGCTGTCGTCGATTCGCCGCTCCATTGTTTCTCTATCACCGCAACTGCGCCCCAAAGCTTCGAGTGAAGGTAAGCAACCCGCAGGTGCTGCGTACGCCTTCTCTATCGCTCTCTGTCCTTCTCTCCGCGTCGCTGAAGCTTCGCCAGTGAGCTCGAGCCGCTACTTCGAGCACCGTGTCATCACTGTGCCGTCGCGGCCTTTTTCAACCACTAGCTGAGTTTGTCGTGCTTCTCTCTCTCTCTCTCTACGTGTCTTCACTTTGGCCTATGATGCTAGAATTGTCACCTAGTGTCGGTGCAGAAAGTGACCAACACGTAAATATTTATAGTTTTGTTGTATGTTGTGATCGGATGTGGCCTAGCACTCAATGACACAAGGTTTATACTGGTTCAGGCAACGTGCCCTCGTCCAGTTTGAGTCAGTCGATGACTTTATTCCCGAGCAAAGGTGCTCGAAGTTTGCTATGGGGTTACAAACGAAAGGGAAAAAATGGGGGTACAAGAGGTCCGATCGGACTTTGGTCGGAAGGGCTGAGAGTGATGGGAGCTCCGCTATATGCTAAGTGTTCGAATGTTTGCTGTTCGTTGGGATCCATGGTCGTTTGGATCGTGTGTGTTGTTTGAGTTGTTGTGGACTTGATTCTTCTTCTTTGGGAGAGAGCGTATTCTCTTTTATAGATGAAGGTGATGGCCTTACAAGTGAGAGAGAGAGAGTGTACGTATGCTAAGTCTTGTTGCCCACGCCGTTGGGTACAAGATGATTGTAGGCGCCCATAACACTGTTAATGTCAGATACATGTGGGAGGTTGCGTCGTCTTTTTCTAGTATGGCAGATGTTGGTGCCTGCCATACTGTTGATGCCCAGAGGCATGTAAGGGGTTTTACCGTGTTCGTCTGGTATGGGAGTTGTGGGCGCCCATAATACTGTAGGGCAAATGTTGGCGTCCACAACATGACTTGGGTTCTGACATGCTTGGAAGGTTGTAGGGCACTCTTCTGACATGTCCTGTCGGTACTATCCTGTAGGTGTACAGGGTATGGTCCTTGGTATTGCGGTTGACTTGAGTGTCTTGTTTTACCTGCTCCGCCCGTTACCTGGTCCTTATCGAGCGGGCGTCCCCGGTCGGCCAGTCCCAGTCGGCTCCGACTATGCCAGTCGGAGAAGAGCTGTAAGCAGAGGTTCGGTGTATCCCCTGGTCAGAGACACGGGTTAGAGTCAAAAACGTTGTTTGGCTAGGCCTTCCGATCGGAGAGGTGGGCTAGAGTCGGAACGAGGCCTTCCGGTCGGAGAGGCAGACCAGAGTTAGAAGCAAGCGCCGTTCCTCCTAGGCCAGGCCTTTTGGTTGGAGATTGGATCGTCCCTTTGGCCTGTCTTTAGGTTTTTTGGGATGACACAAGAGTTGTGTGTCGTCCGCATCGTTGTCTGCTGGGCCGAGCCTTTGTTGGGAAGCCGGTCCATGAGGGACCCCTAGTTTTATGAACCCGACACCTGGACAAACTCTAGCGAGGAGCAGATCATCCAGCCATGGCGCTGCCACCTGGAAGCAGCACACTGGCGACCTCATCTCTCCCTTTCGCTCACAGCCATCCATCTTTGATCAACGATCTAGATTAGAACCTCACATACCCCTTCATAACCAGTCCATCCTGCACCATAGACCACGTGCACGGGCGCCAGCTCCACGAGCCCACAGCGGGTGCACCATCTGCCCCACTCCCGTCGTGCTGCATGGTAGCCGCATCACCCTCCCCTGCTAACCATGCACCCTTTAGCACAAAGGCCCCTATGTTTCCCCAAAATTGAACCCGCCATCAAGCGTAGTTCAAAATAATTCAACGTATGCCCCTAAATTTTCTATTTCAGCCCCTGTGTTTTCCAAAAATTACGCCCTGATCCACAGGACTAATTTAATTCAGTTTCTAATTATTTTTAATACGAAATTGATTTCAAAATATTTACAAAATTGTCACTATCTCCATTAGGCCACATTTTTCTCTATTTTAACTCCGATTTGACTTGTTCAACTTACGTTAGGTTCGTAATTACATAATCTACATGTTCATACTACTGTTAGATATATTTTCAACTTTTAAAATTTGAGGTTAGATTTAATCTATTATTTTATTAAATGAAATCTTGTTTAATTCATATCTTCCACATTTTAGCTCTAGTTTTGACCCATTCAAGTTGCGTTGGATTCGTAACGACGTAATCTACGTGTTAGTAACAATTTTTACTATGTTAGTTACTCTAGAATTTTATGGTTTAAACTCTAACTTGGATAATAATTATGCAACTAGGATTTTATAAATAAAATATGATTTGTTTTACTTTAGTATTATAATTCAAACCTAAATTCGACTTAATTCAATTTATATTATCTTTAAAATATCTTATATATGTTTTTATATAGTTGAAACACATGAAGCTAATAGTTTTATATTTTCTTTTATAAGTAGATCTCTCGGTAGTTGTATCTTTTCAACCGTAGCTCCGATTAGCATGCTTTTCATGTCTGTGTGTTCATACCAATACATAGATTTGTTTCAAATCCTTTTTCACTGATTGGTGTATTGCTCTAATTCATTATTATTGTTTGCTCTGTGTATGATTGCATGAATGTTTATGTGGTGCTTTATGATCATGTCCAGTCGGATGAGCTTTGCGTTGGTGATATAAAAGATGTTGGTGATCTAGAAGAAGTTCTTTGGAGGCTACGAATCAATAGAAGAAGGATCTAAGTTTAATGACAAGTATAGCATGGGATCTTTCTTGTTGTCCTATACACCTTTAAATATATAATTCATGCTGCATGTGTCTACCTTGATTACCACTAAGGATTTCCTAGTACCAGTGTACCTTATTCCTTGATTCCTATGGGTTATTGCATTGGGTAGTATGATGATAGTGCTCAACTAAAACCATAATCTTGTAACTTGACTAATAGAATATGCGATAAACATTAAAAGATGATTTTTAGCAACATGGAACAAGGGGGCTAGAGCATTGGGTTGTTTTTATGATGCTCTAGATTTCTCTCCCTAAGGACTTATCTATAAACGAACATCCAGGGACTTTCAGTACAACTATGAGGGCTACATAGGCTCTGGCTTTAGCTTAGTATGATGACATTTTCTAGCTTGATTAGTGGTTAACTTTATTGGCGTAAGAATGACTTGACAAATCGGGTATTGTGCGGCCTCAATCCCCTTGTGTATAGGCTGCGCGTCATTGTGCCATCGAGAATGGGGGCTCTACATATGTTTGCCGAGTGAATCTAATGACCCTAACTTGTTAGACGAACCTTTGAAAGGCTTCATAGTGAACCCTCAGCAGTCCGCCCGAGCTATTCCATGCTGCCATTTCAGTTTCTCTGCCCCTGCCGTTGCCATAGCGCTCGCCCATAGCAGTAGCCGCAGCGCCGAGCACTCACCACTGTCGCCCTTGCTAGCACCAGCTCGCCCTCGCCGCTCCTCTATCACCACAGCCACCCCAGTCGTGCTCGCACCATCCCACCGCACCTACTTTGCTTGCCGTAACCGCACGGTAAGCTTCCTTGCCACGCACGGCCGTCACCATTGCTCCACCGCTACCCTCCGTCACCATGGTCCGGCCAACTCTGACCATCGCGTGCCACAATAGAGCGTGCAATAGGTGCACCGTAGTTCGTTGATGCTCGTCCGAGCCTTAGTTGGAGCCATCGTGGTCACCGTCGGTGTTGCGCCATTGTCTAGCTCCGCTGAGCCGCCATGGCCGCTGCCATCGTTGTTAGCGCCAGTGAGAGGCCCCACCAAGTAGCTCAAATCGGTGCGCTAGGTCATGAGGGTCACAGTAGTAGTGGTGCCGTCCCCGGTGAAGCTCGCCGTCGACGAGTCGTGGCTGCGCAATGTCATGCAGCGCTGCTGCCCTGTTCTGGGTCACTGACACGTGGGGTCCCCTGTCAGGCGGGTCCCACTGGTCAGCGACAGTAGAGAGTAGAGGATAGCTCATTTAATTCCAGATTTCATACGGTTTTGTAAATTTTATATCTAGAGTCTGAGAGATCCAAAATTTGTAGTTCAAATTTGGTTAAGATCTTGGTGAAGTGTAGTATTTAGGAAAAATATGATATTAGCATTTTCAGTAAAGTTTTTGGAAGATTTAAATTGAAACTTGAAATGTGTTTTTGAATGCATGCAAACTTGTTTATTTTATATCTAGAGTTCTTGTGCTCCAAAAATTATGAAATTTTTGTGGTAAGCTATTCTTGACATGTATGAGCTCTGGTAAAAATTTGAGGGTCAGTGCATGTATAGATTTGTAGTTATAGATTTTTCTTTTATAATTAGATAATCCTTGTATGAATTTTTATAAATTATTTATGAATCCAATATTCATGAAATTTGTTAGAGGTTATCCTGGTACCATATGGATGCTAGCAAAAATATAAAATCTGTTGCTTGACACTTTTCACTTGGGTTTTCTATTTTTGCTATTGTAAGCCTTTCTACCTTGTCATTTTTGTATAGAATGTTCTACTTGGTAAAATGATATGAAACTTTTACAGTGGTCTTTTGGTAGCATTAGTAAGGCACTGTGAATTTATGAGAATTTATGATGCACATTTAGTATATGTTTATTATTTAACCTAAGTAGCTAAATAAAATAATAAAGGCATTTAAATAAATAGTTTGGGCTGTACCATTATGTTTTATTGAGTGTATTTGGTATGCTTGCACTGTTGGTAGACTTTGTGTTATAAAAATTTGAATGCTTACATGAAGTAAAAATATTGTTGCTTTATAATTCGAGTTGAAAGGGTTTTTTCGGACAGATTTGGTAGTTTGGTATGTGGCATGGTAAAAATGGTGTTGCTGTAAAAATGGTTAATAACAAAGTTGTAGAAAACTTCTTCATGTATTTTGTGTTAAAATTTTAGGACCATAGGCCAAAGAGTTTAGGAGTTATGGCTGTTCAAAGTTAGTATTTCTGAATTGCTTACTCTCTGGAATTTTTGGATTGCACTGGGTTGCTTGTCTGTTTTGGTTAATATAAATTGTGAATTAGCTTTTGGTGATTAAATAAGAGTTGTAGACAATTTTATAAGCTTTCTAGAAAGTCCAAGATCACAGCATTTGGATAAGTAGAACTTCAGTTATGAGTAAAACAAGTAGCTGCTATTTTGTAGTGTAGTACATGAACTGCTGAAGTGTTTAATTGAGTAATGAAGAAGAGATATGCACCTACTCAGTAAAACATGATACACTTGTTATTACTTCAGCACCATGATGTTAAGATTTCATACAATAATGCATTCATCATGTATCATCATATTATACTTGTCAACATTTACACATTCGCAATACCTTATGCCATATTCATGCATCTAGGACCGGAGGAAGAAATAACATTGCTGGAGTTTGACGAAGTAGAGGAAGGGGACCAGCAGGAGAATCCTTAAGCTGTAGCTCCCGAAGGCAAGGAGCAGAACCCAGAAGAGCTTCCGGAGTGCCCTGATCACCGCCCCACGTCCTTTCTGAAAGGCAAGCCCCGAAGCATTCTAAGTCTCCCAATATTTTACAAATAATTACTTAAATTCTTATGATTGTTGCATTAGGTTATAAGAGTTGAATGGAACCACTTGATGCATATAAATTCCTTGTCCAAATATATACACCATAACCCTGTGTAGGTCCAGGATCGAATATATGCTTAGCCATGCTTAGACCGGTAGAAGTCGAGTGATTTCCTATCACCTGCGAGATATAGGTGGATATCGGAGCACAGTTGGCTATATTTGCTATCGTGGAATAGAACCATGGGGTAAAAGAAAATCAAGGCCGGGCAGAGTCTATGCGTAGGTTGACTCATGTGATTCCATCTATGCCGATTAAGGTTTGTACCATTGTTGGCGCTTCTAACAAGATTGAACGCATGCCTATCATTTAGCTGGCCACATTTTCAGTTTACACTCAACACGAATGGCATGAACCCATTAGGTAACATGAGTAGCTCACATAGTGTCTGGCCCATGCTATTAACTATCTACAACCTTCCTCCATGGCTATGTAACAAGAGTGAAAGAATCAAGATGCCCAAGAGGGGTGTGAATTGGGCTAATTCTAAAATTCTTTGCAATAAATAAACCCTACACTTAGCCCACTTCACCCCTTGTGCCTAGAATGTGATTCTAATAATCTATCACACAAAAGTTTAGCACCCTAAGTTCTAATCCTACTCTAGCATGGCAATTCTAAGAATATAAAGACAAGAATTGAATTGCTCAAAAGTAAATACTCAAAGTAAAGAGAGGAGAAGGAACGCGGCGATGTTTTGCCAAGGTATTGGAGAGTCGCCACTCCCCACTAGTCCTCGTTGGAGCACCCGTGCAAGGGTGTAGCTCCCCCTTGATCTGCACAAGGATCAAGTGCTCTCTACGGGTTGATTCTTCAACACTCCATCACGATGAATCACCCACAACCGCTCACAACTTCAATTGGGTCATTCACAAGCTCCGCTAGATGATCTCCAAACTCTCAATCACCACCAAGCCATCTAGGTGATGGTGATCACCAACAGTATAAAAGCAAGAACTCTCACTTGACCACAACAAGCCTCATGAGAAGGGTGGATGCACACTTGCTACTCTCCTTTTGCTAATGAGGCCTTAATCTTGGATTCTTAAATCTCAATTACCTCACTAGGCTCTTGCTCTCCTTGGCACTCTCAAGGGTGTTTCTCAGCTGTTGAAATGGGCAAGAGTACTCCCTTCAATGAATAGAGAAAGTATTTATACCCCCTCATTCAAAACAAACCATTAT